>NW_009612998.1:26983-28662 GCF_000690535.1 Cariama cristata | reverse complement strand
GAAAGAGGAGAAACACCATTTCTTCTGTCCCATCTCAGGATCTGGCCATAGTCCGTTTTCATAAATTCATTAGTCAGGGAACGAGTTCCTGGAGCTTATCTTCTCAGTCAAAACTGATAAACAGATTTAAATAAACGCTCACTTTCAGAAAGAAACTTTTGCATTCCCCAGAAAATAGCCTCACTATCCACCCTGGGGTCATTGACCCCCAGGTTGGGAATCAGCAATACCAAAGATATCCTGTGTCAGTCCCATGTGGCTCAGCACTGCTGAAGGCTTCTGTCTTATTATTCTCACACCTCCAGCGTAGAGGTGGATGAGTCCCCTAATATTGATTGCCATGCCTCATTTCACTGCTAGGTTTCCTAAATTCTATTTACAGAGAAGTTTTGAATAGTTGAAGTGCAGAAGTGGTTCCATGTAAGACTTCCTACTCAGGGGTGCCACCCAGATGTCTCTCTCACCATGAATGATGCAAAGAGTTTTATTAATTATGGAAATCAGACCGTTCTCTCTCTTCCCTAAAAACAACTGACTTGATCCCATGCTGTCCTGTGTAATCCTGCAAAAATTGTTTTTCTCAAACCTTGATTCATCTTGAAGTTTAATAAAAAAAGAAAACAATCAAGCAATCCTTCTCCAATATCTAAAATTTCCCATTTAGCATTTTCAGGTATTCAAGCCAAAAGAATAAAATTACAATATAGTTTCTTTCTTTTGAAAAAGGAATGGGTGAGGGAGGCTGCTGTTGAATTTAACAAAGCAGTGTGTGATTTGGCAGTCAAAAGGTTGATGCCATCAGAAGATTTTCAAACTTGTTTCCTGAGAAATCAAGATGATACCCCTTTGGCAGACTACCTTCCTGACAGAGTGAATGCACAACTTGATTTCAGGGCTTGGTCAGCTTTATTGCAGTAGTATCTTCATTCTGTGTTTTCTAATGCTTTGCTAACACTAGTGAAATCACTTTATAAATGCCCAGTTTTGTTAAAACATATCCAACTCTATTAACTCCATTGACTGTCAGTATTCTGAGATAATTATCCTGCTGGTGTTCCTTAACTTTTGGTCTTTTGATTAGTGCTGCTGTGACCAAGCTGATATTGAGTCAGTTAAAACAACAGTAGTGGTAACTATAGTGAGCATTGAATTTTACTAATTTAGTTTTCTTTTAAGATTTTCTGTGTGTAATTTGACACACTCATAAAAAGCAAGCCAAACCTCTAAATAGATGGATTGCACAGCCCTATGCTGCCAGCTCTGTGCTTCACAAGTAAGGCTGAAAAAGTCAGAGCCATGATGCCATTATAGACTTAGTTTGACTGGATAGGTCTGTGTAAATGTGACTGTGTTGCAGGACTGGGGAGTATTCATTTCATTGATTGATGTTGATAGGAAGAAGGAAAGGAGATTAAAACCCCTGCGATCCCCTCTCACCAAAACTGTATCTAGTCCACACTATAGGCAGACTTAAATCTTTCAAATTAAGAGAATAATTAACAACTTTTAAGTGACCCAATCACTGTAGGTGGATGAAGGCTCAAATTTTCTCAATGGGTCCCAGAGATATTTCTTGACAACAGCATAATGCAGAGCTAGAAATCTTGGATTCCTTTCGATCCTGTAAGTCTGAACCACCATCTCTGAGTCTGGTCCAGCCCTTATAATTAATTTTTCTC
>NW_009612998.1:0-26952 GCF_000690535.1 Cariama cristata | reverse complement strand
TCTTTCCCTCTTGGTTGCTCATCATAATCTACCTCCCCCCGTCTCACAATCTGGACCTTCTTATTCCACATAAGCTTATGGTTCTGATCTTCATCCCAGTCCTACATAACTAAAATAGAAAGATAGCGACCTTCTAATACCTGAAGGGGGCCTATATGAGAGATGGGGACAGACTTTTTAGTAGGGTCTGCTGTGACAGCACAAGGGGTAATGGTTTTAAACCAAAAGAGGGTAGATTTAGACTAGACATAAGGAAAAAATTTTTTACAATGAGGCTGGTGAAGCACTGGAACAGGTTGCCCAGAGAGGTGGTGGAAGCCCCATCCCTGAAGGCATTCAAAGTCAGGCTGGATGGGGCTCTGAGCAACCTTATCTAGTTGGAGATGTCCCTGCTCACAGCAGGGGGGTTGGACTAGATGACCTCTAAAGGTCCCTTCCAGCCCAAATGATTCTATGATTCTATGATTATGCCCTGATACATGAATGTTAACTGCATTTACTAAAGACAGGAAGTCTTGGTATCTCAGCCAGAAATTGAAGTTTTAAAACTGGGTATTTTGAGATTGTACATCAAGATCAATGGTATTTATCATGGGTAATTCTTAATTGTTCCCATATGACAACCTAAGGAAAGTTGAAAGCACTGTCTGAGTTTAACAGTGAGAAGGGAGAGGAATCGACACTTGAATGGTGCCCCTACACCTTTTAACTCTGAATTGAAAAGTGACACATCATATAATCAATATGTTGTCTTACAAATTCTCTCTACACTTGATATTAAATTATAAGGAAATAAAATTGTCTTCACAAAGTTGCTAATGTATAATTTAGACTTGAATAGTTTATTCTAGACCAGAGTTATATTCCTCCATTGTTTCTGTTCTCATTTGCAAAACCCAATCCTTCATCTGTCTCAGAGAAAATTAGGCTACTAACAGATGATAATAGATAGGTAGAGAGATGTGACTGATGTGGATATACCTTTATAGGAACATACGTTCCATTTATATAACCTCATTACAATCAACAGCAAAGATTCTTCGTGGCCCTCCGCCTTCCCCATTGACTTCAATAAGGAAAAGTATTGTAAAATTCTAGATTATTCTGCCCTGCATTCCCTCCTCACCCTGCTCTGGTGCACTGCCTATGCCTTCATGCAATAGAACTTCAAGGCCATGTAAATGAACAGTAACTTTTCTTTATGATCTATATAATAGCAGTCAGCATTTCATGGGTCCAATATCATAAAATGGTTGACTTTCAGACAGTAAGACAGAATGTTCACCAGAATCACGCAACTGATAGACATGCAAGTCGTCAGGTGCAGTCAGCAATCTTGGACTGACTCCATGATATTAAAGTTTAAAAAATATTCAGGCAGTCTATTTTCAAGCACTTTCTGCTTCACCACTGTTCTGTCTATCGGAGTAAAGAGCGTTACCCATTGCACATACCATATAGATTCAGTGTGCTCATCAGGTCTTTCTTCTCAGGGAACAGTGGGAAAAATACCACAAAAGGAAACCCTCTAAAGTAAAACCATGCTCAATAACATCAAGCTGAGATACAGCACTTTCACTGCTTTTATTTTCCTCCATGCTTAGTAATGTAATAACCCTAGGCATTACAGAACTCACACATTATGGAGCATGATTGAAAAGCTCTGGGTATATGAGAACTAATCTTCTTTTATCATGACAGACTAGCATATTAAAAATGTTCCCACTTGTATAACTACTGAAAATTGCTTTTGGAATTCAGTCAAGTAAAAGAAGTTCAAACATTCTTTTTGAAAACTGCATAGGAACAGAAAGTCTGAAATGTGTGCAAAGTACCACGAGAAAGATATTTCAAATGTATTTTGAGTATCAGGAACAGGTTCTGTGGCAAAGAAGATGTGACAAAGAAAATGTGGTACTGCACTGCATCTAAATGGGTGGTTACCAACTTATCTAGTAAAATAAATATATGTGGCAAATGACACATACCTATTTAATGACACTTTGAGTTCATGTGAAGTTTGGCAGTGTAATAAAAGTCTTATCTCTTGCTTCAACTGTTATTGCACAGATTTAAACTGCTGTCTCAGAGGCAGTTTTACTATCTTTTTCAATCTCTCCCATAAAAGTGAGACTTGATTTGCTCAGCATGAGAACAGATCAATAAAAGCTGAGTTATACAGCAGATTAGATCACTAACTCAGAGATCAAAGATGTTAAATACAAGTTGTATAGAAACAATTAGATCAAAAGTTCAGTTCAAATGTACTGTACTTATTTGTAAGGCTCAAAAGAAATATCACCCTGATATGAAAAAAAAAAATTGAAAATTGTCAGTTTTGTTTGTTTTACGTAGAAAAAAGAAAGGGCTTTGTTTCTGAAAAGCCAAAGACAGTTTCTAAAGATAGAATAAGATTATTTTAGGGTTTGCTTGTTCTAGGTAGTTTTTCTTGTTATTATATCAGAACTCTATCTGCATCTAATCTTGCAGATTCTAAAAAGGCACTCAAATTAAAAGGTGCCTAACAAAAAAGAAAGATCAATGATTTCTGAAATATCTTTGAGGTACTGACAATATCATGAACAAGGATCTCTAGACTTCTATATGTTTTAAATACACCTTTTTTAAAATGAGGAGTCTATTTAAACAAAGTGTTTCTTATTCAACAAGGAACTATTAATTTACTTATATGGGTAAAGTTCACAAGCAGATAATTAATACAGAAGTTATTGTTAGGAGCTAGAAAACATATTCATCCATAGCTTACACACAGACACATGCAATGGGTGGTATGTTACCCGTAACATAAATTCATGTCAACAGATGTTTCGGATTGTACAGTTCTATCTATTTATCTATATCATGGAGGTATAAATTTTGTGAAATGACTCACATTGTAATGGTCATTTCAGTTTAAAGATTTATCACAATATTATATCAGAGAAGTCAATTATTTTCTTGATAAACTTACATAATTTCTGCTCACGTTAATGTAAAGTTCATTTAAGGCAGAACAGTTCTTTTTATTTCCAGTACAATGTAATACCATTATCACATGAAAAATTAATAAAAAAAAACCCCTAACCTATCTTGTTTCCTTGGGTTCTTAGTTGATTTTTAAAAAATTATGTGGTTGTGTCAGGTAGTTCTCTATAACTAAAGATTCAGAGTGTGTGATTCAAATACTGATTCTGACTATTACTGTCATAAAGTGCACTAAAATAATAATTTTTTAAACAATAAACCTGATCTATCTAACTAAAAATATAATGATCACTGGAAGGCAGAGTACTCGAGCCAATCTGCAGTTTCTGTGTCACACAGTTATACCACAGACGTTTGAGAAGCAGAACTGGAGCATGATGATCTTTGAGCCTTTAAAATTCTTAGGCATGGTGTAGGCAAAGAATACTTTAACAGAAACAATAATTTATAATAATCACTTCAAGATAAGGAATTTATATATTCATTCTTTTTTATAATTATTGTTAATCAGACAGCTGATGGACTTATACAAACATATTTCAGCTGCTCAATATAAAAATCAGCAAATATTTTCTTAGGAGGAACAAGTTTTATAATTTGTATTAGTTAATTAATATCACACTAAATATAACACGTACTATTCAGTTTATGAGTTAAACCATAGAAAAGACATTCCTTGGATTGCTTTGTTTATCACACTGAATTATTGTTTCCCTTTCCTTATATTTTTAGGTTTTGCCTGCTGTTGTTCACTTTCAGAAGTATACAGGAATGAAGGCACTTAATGGACCCACTCCTAGAAAGATTCTTCTGATGTAAAGGAAAAAAATTTTATCACAGTCTTTCTGGTATATATGGCAGATGATGAATGCCAGGGCACAAATGAAAACAAAGTAATTTCTGAATGCCCTACATTTGTCTGGGTTTTAGAAACCATGTTTGATTTATTTAATTCCTGTGTGTTCTCAGTTTGGCATAAAACAATCCCCCCCCACCAACACCCCTCTCCCCAAGATAATTAATGATAAAGGTACTCCTTGAATTCTCTTACATGGTATGTGTCCATTCTACTGCGACCTCCATGGCAAGTCAAGGTCACTAAGAAAATATTGAGTGCCTCATGCAGGAAGACTGCAACCTCTCTCTTACAAGTGCTAATCTGCCTACTGTTTTTAGGGAAACAAAGAAATCACCAGAGGATGCTGACAATCTTTCAGCTATTGATTGGCTTTCACTATTTTTGCATTTTCAGGTAAAGTTTCTAGTGATAAAAATAATTTGCTTTCTAGGTGCTAGCTGTCATCTGCATGGTTTTGACCGTATTCTGCTTTGAGCAGGATATGACACAGACATCAAGCTGTTAAGTTTGGTTGATTTCTTCCTATTGGTAGATGAATATTCGATATCCATTCTGTAATTCTTAGACATGTCAGTTGTTTTCAATACTGTAAATCACATCTTGCTGATGTTTGGATCCCTAAAAGGATGCAACAGTGCTGTTTTACACTATCTGGGGAAAGCTTGGTAAGACTGCAGTTACGGTAGATTTTGGGAAGTGCCTTGTGGCATGGTGGAGGTAATTATGTATTGAAAGAGTATATCCAGCATTAAGCATCCTAGGGTCAATTAAAGAATATAGCAGTATCTGAGTTAATTTTCTGACATCTGCATCTGTCCGGAAGCTTGTTGAATGTCCTACCGGAAATTATTTCTGAAAATGAATCTTGCAGCTACTGCTTATGAATTTTCAGTTCCAAAGAACTTAAAAACCCTCTATCTGGGGCTGCAACTTCAAATCCTGACAGTATAACACCTAGCAAACTATTGAGAGAGGTAGCTTTCTGAGACTACACAAAAATCAATGCTTCATAACCTACATGAGTAACCCATACTAATGGTCTAGATAGAGTTCAGTGAAGCACATTTCCTCCCTCAACCAGCCAGGGAGGTAAAACTTTTGTATACTTTCATTACCAGCAAAATTTTTGAGGACTACTGAGCACTCAGGTTTTATAGTGTTGTGCTCAGCTAAAGCTGCCAGTCCTACCATAGGCCTCTTTTCTCCAGCCAAGAAATATGTAATATCAGTCCTCAGTTTAATCAGTTTACTGACCAGGTGGTATCCCAGTTGCACAAATAAACCCAGATTGCAGGATTTACAAAACAATTTTGGCTTCTGGAAGACTAGTTAGCCACCCCTGGTTTCAACAACTGGGTAATGTTATGCTCATTATGAACTTCATTTGGGCTTGACTGACCAAGTTTCTGAAGAAGAGTGAAAAAAGTTCTGTTTCCCAGTGACAGAGGGAATAGGTGACTGGTCTGCCATTTGAGCATCTGTGACAGTGATTATAATTCTTCTGAGCATTAATCAAATTGTACTTACTTAATGATCAATTATGATAAACTTATTAAATTTTTTTTTAAAAAATAAAATATTTGTATTTTAATTGAAATAAATAGAATTTTGTAAAAAGTAGTTAGGATGCAGGAATTACCACCAAATCATAGTAAACAGAAGATGAATGTACAGGCACCCACACAGTACAAGCAGAATGCAATGACTGAGATCATCCTGTTTTTCCTCCCTGCAGAAGAAATTTTCTACTGATGTGTTTCCAGGTTTTTTTACCTAGGTAGAAGATAATGGCACTTCACAGATTCATTGACTAGATGAAAGTGAGATACGGTTGTGCTAGGTATGGTGGTAGAGAGAACATTCATTTAAGTAATGACAAATTGCAAGGAGGTTATTGTCCCAAAGGAAACAGCTGGACACGGTGCTGTGGGTATCCCACCTTCCTCTGCCAGAATGCTGAATGATTTTAATGGAATCCAACGTGAAAGCAGCTGAAGAGGAAAAATTCTCATGCTAGAAAAGATGCCATGATGTCAGTTTTATAGAAGTCTTGTGCAAAAGAAACAGAAATGCAAATTCTCAGTTACTTTCATAATTAATTATATAGCATATTCCATACATTTGAAGGGAATTGCTGAAAATGCATCTTGAGTTGACAGAAGAAACTGAAGCTGATGCAGTTTGTATGGAGAAATAAGAATCAAAATAACTGTTTACAAAACATAAATTAAGGCACAAGTGTACACAAATAAGGTCATTGAATATTGAGCTAATTGCCATGAAAGAAAAGTTCATACTAAATGTGATATTTGCCAAATGTAGAGAATTTAGTTATGTAATTAGAACTCACAGAAAATGACTGAACTAATTAAACTAGAGCTCTGTAAGCAATTTACCTCATTAAATGTTTTACAGTTCTATATCTGCACCATTTTGTGTTTAGTTTAAATAATAATAAAGGACGGAAAATCAAGGTTAATTGACATTTTAATAATAAGTATCTCAATTAAAATTAGCTTATGTACAGAAAAGAGTTCCCTTGTAAATAACAAAATGTTCTCCATTTATTCTGCTGTTCGAATAACAGACTGAAAACAAATTTGATAGATTACTTCAGTGTGAATTCCATCGTGTGTATTGATAGAAGTATGCAATCTACATTTGTTATTAACCTCTTAGCACCTCAATAATTGTTATTAGTGTGGAAGCCTGCTCTCATGCAATTATTTATAAAGACAGTTGTGTGACTTGATGGATATTCCACCAGATGGGAGAAAAATCCACTACCCCTGCAAGAAGATGAAAATGGTAAAAGGTAAGGCTATAGAACAACTTTCCAAACCTGCTTAAACAGATAGGTTAACTGTCTTGATCTGTGACTTGCCATGAAAATTGTCAAAGGTGTTTTGGCTCATATGCAGAATGCATATTTTGATATCTTTACATTTTCTGTGAAAGATGATGATTGCTTTCCAGTATCTTCTGTTTGGCCACGGATTATAGACAGTAACACAGACATAAGCCAGATGCTCTGCTTTACCTGTCAGATGTAGAGGAATCTACTTCAGCAATTTGCCAAGTAGATTTCCATTGTTTCATATGGTTAATGACTACTGGAAAAAAAAAAAAAATCATAATTCAGATACACAGAATGGACTCAGATTTTCATTCATCCGCTATCTGCTAGGTGGCTGATAATCCCATTTCTGTACTTTTTCCCCTCTGCTGTTGTATCTTACAAATGTAACTCCTCAAGCCATTTTCCAAATACAACTATGGAGATGGAGATGGGGGAGGGAATCCATCCAAATTTCCCGTTTTCACTCAAGAACTTCTCACTCTAAAAAGTGCAGTAAATTGTTCAATAAATATGTAATGAAAAATGTAGACCCTCCATCAATTGTCTGCTTTCCAGTTTGCTGCCAATTCCCCTCATACTTTGTTTAATTTTTGTTAAATTATCCTGCCCTGTGAAGCCAAGACTGCATCTTCATATATATATATACATATATACATAGCACCATTAGGAAAGTACTGTAAAAGAAGTTAAACATTGGTGAGCATCCATGTATCTATAAATGCAATGGCCAAATATCCAGTTTAATGGGGATCTTAATTTATAGTGATTGTTCAGGCACATTCCTTTCTAGATCAGAAGAAATATGATACGGGAAATGAAAACTTACAGATTTAAATTTTTCCTTTCACTCATTCTTCTTCTATCACATGCCTGTTTTCTGGCATCTTATTTAAAAAGAAAGCACAAACATAATACGTAGCATTGATTTAATTCATGTTTAATTAAGGTATGTAAATAAGTACCATGGTCACTCTTAATGGAAGAACATTCCTCTGTGTGAAAACAAAACATGTGCAGGCTTTTTTAAAAAAGAGTATCGTGAGAAACCATCTGCAGTCACCCATGAGTCAGATAATCTGGGCTTGCTTCTTAAGGATGCTGCTAGGTAGACCTAATTGGAATAAAATAAAGGGAAGGCTTTAACATGCTCAAGAATCTTTGAACTCTGTTATTTGAAAAGGCTTGCTTCAAGGTAACAAGCAACAGAGTATCCAGAATAACTTCTCTCTTTGTAGAAAAATTGATAGATTTCAAAGACAACTTTTATTATTTTTAGATTTGACACAAGTAGTCATTGGTTTTACTATTAAAAAAAAAAAAGGTATTCCATTAAAAATAAGAAATAACTGAGCATTTAGTAATCTGCTTCTGTAGAAGAGACAAATAGAAACAGCATAAAGAAGATACTCAGACTAGATCTTTCAGAAATGAAAACCTTCTGAGTGGCAGTCCTACTTTTAAGTATATTTACTGTACCCCCAAGATCAGGGTTATTTGCAGATTTGCTGAGGCTGCACTTTCTGTCCTCCTCCAGTTCATTGATAAAGGTATTAAAGTGGATAGGTGCTAGAAAAGAGTGCTGAGGCACTCCACTGTGGTTGGCTTCCAGGGAGAGTAGAAACTGTTAACCTGTGTCCTGGAGTCTGATGAACGTTATTGATACGTCAAGTAGTCCACCTGTCTGAACGTAAGTTTTATTAGAAATCACACTAAAACAAGGTGACTTCTGAAGCAACCAAAAAGGCATGTATATTAAGTGGGCAGGTTAATACAAGGACCTTGGACTGAATTGCAAACAATTCCTAACTCCCATCTCCATTAAAGGGTAGCTTCCTGTCTTCATTATTCTCACAGTTCAGCAATTTTGAGCAATATTCTGCATTGTAAAGGAATATGTATGCATGTGTGTATATATATTGAATGTAATAGATATTACAATAAATATATATATATAGATGTGTGTGTATATATATATATAAAATCATCTGTCTTCCATTCACTTCCAAAACTCGGCTTTGACTTTTGCTCCTATCAGAAATCCCCTTCCCCACATGTGTTTCACTATGATCCCAACCTCTGTCCTGGAAGTCTTTCCCCTTTCTTTCTCCTATGTGTACCCAGGGAGGTGTGATTAACTGTTTTATTTTGCAGTAAGTAGCTACTTAACAGATTTTCATAATATGTTGGTGCAAATAATGGCAAAATTCCTAGTTTAAGTACTGAGGTGAATTCCAGGTGACACGTGCCTAGGCTTGGATCTGTGTTTGAAAGGTGAAGGTAATGTTAACGAAGGCAAATTAAATGTTCTGTTTGCTAAATAAGCTTAGATTTTGAATTTAGAAAGACTGCTGCTAGGCCTAACTTGTCAGTTTAGTCAGTATTTTACTTCTGGTACGAGTCAGAAAATGGAGGATGAACAGGTAATCCTTGTTCATTACGTATTTGTGCTCATAAAAGAAAAGATGTTAACTAGTGAAAACTCCACAGTAAGGTATAGTTTCGCTAAGTTGCAAGACTGACTCCAGGACTGTCTGAAAGCAAATGCAGTACCTGGCCAGTTACCTACTTCCCTGAGGATAAAATCATGCGGAGAGCCTGTCTGTAATTGTCTTTCTCTCTCTCTGTTCCTCCATGCCAAGTATTCCGGGAGCACCAAATGGACGATCTCTCTCTACACAGGCTGGTGGCTATAGAAAGTCTCCATTGTTTAATGAAATCCCTGTTGCTTAAAGAATACTTGAAAAGGAGTTTCTAATGGTGAGCATTCTGGTCAGCTGACTGGCAAGCGGCTAACATCATGTACTCCTCTTGGGGAGGAAACCCAGTAGCAGCAGTTTCTCCTCTCTAGTATCTGTTCCTGTAAGGGGAAACTACTCTTGAAGCCATGTTCCCAGGTTTCACCAAACAGCTCTCAAAGGTAAGGTAAAATCTTACACTATACCTGCTATAATAACCCAACTGGAAAACAACAGATTTAATTACTAGATTGTGAATCCAATTCATAGCTACTATGTGATTAGCCTGAAAACAGTACCACAGTACCCAGTTGTCCCCAGAGCAGCATACGGAACATGAGTCTCAGCATGCTCTCACCTCAGGCTTCCTGACACTGAGGGTTACACCGTGGGGATGTGCAGTGCAGCAGCCCGGCCTCTGTCCCACCTCGTGCCCCAGCTTGTGCAAAGCAGCTCTTCCCATGCTCAACCAAGAAGGTGTGTGCAAGTATGCAGTACTGGGGATAAGGAGTAGGAGGTGGCCCCAGATGCTGTGCAGGACATGTGGTGCTCAGGGGTACTTCGTGCAGTCCCTAGCTTTCATCCTGAGCTGCAGTCACTAAAGTGGTATATGACCAAACTTTTTTGCTATTTGCTCTGCAGTATTGTCTCAAGCACTGGAGAAAAACAAATTAGAGGGTTATGAGATACTTAATTCTTAAACATAGCTGTGATAATTTTGGTTTTGCAGCTTTTATTGTTCGTGCATCAGAACTTGACAGTATTGTTGGTGATCTGCACAAGAGGAAGAACTTTGTGCTATGGTTCCCTTGAGAGAAACTGAGGCAGGGTTTATGACAGTAAATGGGCGCACCAGCCATAAAGGTGAAGCACCAAAAGAAATCTCTGAAGACTGTTTTTCAAGAATCTCTGTTACTATGCGTTGTGTTGGGCTTTTGAGTAATGTGAATGCCTTTCTTCTGTGGCAGAGCTGGAGTTGGGGGAAGTGTGTGTTTTTCCACAGAAAGAGATCATTAGCATCCTTTGTTTATTTTAAGTAGGTATACTGAAGAGATTAAATTTGGTTTTGAAACTTCTGTATCTCTAGCTGACTTTTTAATGTCAATGCAATGTTAGAACTAATCTACAAATTATAAAGACAGTAAATTGTTTGGTTTTCTTGCCAAATGACTTGTTGATAAACATCTGTGATAAGACTAAAATATGAATGCCAAGGACAAAGAGGTTTCTTTTGGCTGGGTAAAAAGACCTTAAGAAATCTTGAAGAGTTAGCATTGCTATTCTTCACTATCAATAACCAAGCACAAAAGTGATTCTTGTGAAAATAAAGCTATGTTTAAAGCACAAATTGAGATTGTGTAGTCACTATCACATAAACATACACATATGCACACAGCATTGCATAAAAATAGTAGAGTAGAAGTATATTACTAATTGCAGGAAATAAAATCAAATGATGGGTGGCAAAAACAATGCAATTTTTTTTATTGTTTGTTTTCTGAAGCAGTGCTCTCTCACTGGGGAAAAACCAGGCCCTGCTGCCCTCACTCCCAATCCCAGTAAGGATATCTCCATCTCGCCATCACCCACAGTCCTGTGACCTCTCACTGATATATCTGCAGAGCTTTTAATCCACTGTGAATGGGGAGAGATGCTATTGCTAGAACCCAAATTTCTCATGAAAGATACTTTCCACATACTGAAACTGCTGGGTGTGTGCAATCTCTGGTGGAAAACTAATCACAGCTACATCAGAAATTTTATATAAAAAGCATTTTACAAAAATAATATAAAGTTTAGGTAATCTAATTTTAAACTGAAATCTGTATTCATGTAGAGTGAAATTTAAATTAGATAAATGTTTTTTTACACATATATACACAGACAAACAATAATGTTTTAGTCTATTAACTTTCCCTGTTACTAGAGAAGAGTGAATTTGATGTGATATGTGACTTTAAAGAAGATCAGTGTCACGGCGAATCAAAACAGACATAGCTAAGATTCCCTTTCCATTTCTTCAGTTTTCTTGCCTTATTTTGTGAGAAATGTGTTCATCTTCTAGGTTATTCATGATACCTAAAATGTAATTGCGAGAAATGTCAAATATACAACAAATTAAAACATATCAGCTGTGCCTGTCTGCTTCATGGGCATCTGTTCCTAAGTGTGTATATACAGAAAAAAATACTGGCATGTTAAGACTTGGTGCTACTTAATGAAATCAAGGGCTTTTTCAGTTGGCTTGAGGGGAAATGGGTTCTAGTCAGCAGTAGAGAATAACCTGTGTAAACAGGAAGAATCCATTTTCAAGGATTTTAAATGTGGGTTGCCTTTGACTGGAGTGGGGTTCTGCTTCTAACAGGTTTGTTTGTAAGCTCTGTCTGCAAACAAACGTGCTTTTTGAACTTTACAATGCTGGTATCTGTTCATATTAAAGCACATAAAATTTTCTGAAGACGTACTTTGGAAAATCAGTTCCAACAGTTTACTTTATAGAAATTTAAAAATAGATAAACACATGCTAAAGAAGTTGCCACTTCTATAAGCAAAACAATGCCTATATTTAATTGTGTCTTGTGCTTAAGAATAGGCAGTTTCTTTTGATAGCATTCTCCAGTACTATAGGGGTAGACAGTAGATGTATTAAGGATAAATTTCTAGCAGCATCTTCAGTAGAACTAGTGTCATTTACTCAATTAGACCTTAAGCCCATATCTGTACTAGTAAGATAAAGAGTGTCTAAGGACATCATAGGAGCTGGCATGCAAACATCTGTGTTTCCAAATGCTTAGAGAGGTTTCCAATTCACTGTTGACCTTGACCAGCTGGCACTCTCCCAAACAAGATACAGGTTGGTCTAGTCCACGAACCGTTCTAAATATCTAAATATTGCCGTGTATGTGGTTGTCTCATTTTAATGAACTGAAGAGCTAGCTAACATAGACAGGGGTTCTTCTGTGTCTATGTCATTCCTGCATAAATGCAGCCTATGTTCTACTTCAGTTTACAAGTTAATTGCTCTTAGGGCAATAAAAAATGAAAATTCTTTGAATAGAAAGCAAGTATAAAACTTTACCAGTCTTCTCCCTACTAAGTCTCTCTGTCTATTGGTTGCATTGGCATTATGGGCTGCAGACCAATCACAGTCACAGTGTGGTACTCCAGCAGTCTGGGGTGTTGGTGACATGCTGTTAACCAAGGATACATTTCAAGCAAGTAAATATCCAGATTAAAAATACATAGCATGAAAAATGATTAAGAAAGGAAAGATACTTTAAATTCTTGCCTTTGCCTAAAAATATATGGAAAGCATACAAGTTAGTTGACTGTGCTGTGGATGAAGTACTTTCTCCCATGTTGAGACTATGGACTCTGTTGAACAATGTGTTGGTCACCGTGACAAAAAAAAAAACAAAAATGGATGCCAAATTACAAAGTTTATGCATTTCAGAATGAATGGGAGAAACTTGGTTCCAGACAGGTGCCCAGCTCTGTTTATGCATTTTAAATGAAACAGCTCAAAAGGCATGAGCAACTTTGAAGTGCAATGGCATTAGTGTTAGGACGTATTTGCTGTGATTATGAGCATAAGCTACCTATACATCGCAATGCTGTGCAAGAGCTATGTTGCCTGTCCAGTCTGAAAAAGTTTGCACTGCTGATTTCCACCTTGCCTTGCTCTAATCTCTTGAGCTATGACTTACTACTACCAGAATTAATATATAAATATAAATATAATTGAAAATATGAACATGAACATATATACAAGTATTTTCTATTTACTCTGTCTTCACCTTTTGATTTATCTCACTAACCAAAATTCTGATTTCTGTGAGTTTTCCCCATTAGGAGATAAAATTGTGGTAGCTGGGTTTTTCTTTGAGATGTTTGTGTAGACACTCACTGTGCACTGGAGAAACAAAGCACAAAACTTATTAATACCCCCTTTTGAAGCAGCACTCCACCCAAAAACCTCCATTCATAAGTCTTGTTTAAAGACATCTCCTACCTGAGGATGTGCCTAAGGCTTTTCACTACCTTTATTATTTTCTCTGCACTACAGTTTGGACATGCAAGTCATCACTAAGCCACAGTCAATAGGAAATGGTGAACTTCCACTGCCTTTCATTTTGGGCAACAGCATGTGCCTTGGGTTCCAAAAAGGGTGTAATTCATTAAATGACCAGACAAAAAGTTGTTCTGATGCACCCCTTTCTTTCCTGAGACGCTTGCACAATCTGCAGCAATATCATCTTGAGAGGGAAAAAAAAAAAACGTAGGCAGGAAACAAATTAAACGTAATGTCATATGATTTCTGTGACTTCAGGTTAAGCTCAATGTGGGTTTTCTGCTGTCTGTTAAGGGTGCCACTTCTGCAGTGGGAGTGTGCCCCTAACTAACGTTGTAAAACTCTTAATACCTTGATCTGTCTGTATCTAACAGCATTTTAGGGAGCCAACCAAGATCTCAAATAAACACATCTTGATTTGTAAGGAAACAATACTTGAACAAATCAGATTAAAAATATATTGTCAAGTGGTAAATATTCACGTAGTCTCCTTTTAGCACTGTCTTTAAGAATATTTGGACACATCATTTGCCAGTATATCTGATACTGATAAAAAATCACTAGTATAAAAAAAAGTACATAATCTTCCAGAAATGACAGTTACCTACAAGAGTCAGACTTGCTCTGGTTCACTAGAGGGGAGAGGGGGGAAGAGAGAGAAACATCAAGCTTGTTAAGATTTTTCTAAACACTAAACACGCTTTTGCTTTTGCCCTTGTCCTCTTTGTGGAATTGTGCACTGTTCATGTACACCACTGAGGAAAAATATGTTAACATAAAAAGGGCTGGTGAATCATAAAGAGGAATTCTTTATGCAGCTTGTTTCCATATGAAAGTAGCAACATTTGTGCATAAATGGCTTGCAGCATTTTTTATGAATTGGGCCCTAAGTGCTCATGATTGTCCTTGGTATTCAGTTTTCAGTCATTAGGTAGCGTTGAAAAAACAGGAGGAAAAAAAGGAAACATTTTGTACCTGTGGTACTCACTTGGACAACATAGTTTTAGTAAAATAGCTACACTCTTTTTCCTTTTTGTTATAAATTATGCAGGGAAAAAATGATGTGTGAATCAATGAAAAGGCAAATAATATATTTCTGAAACATTAATACTCAGTGCCATACTCCAGATAAGGGGAAAAATTGTTACGTTGATTTTTCTATCTGATTTAAATTCACTTTCCCATCTTCACTAATCTGGCTGCTGCCTTGACAGAATCAGATTGTGTATGGAAAAAGAGACGATGCTTCTCTTATCTCTAGGTTTATAATACTTCATCTATTTTTCTTCTTTTCTTTCTTTCTTTTTCTTTCTTCCTTCCTTCCTTCCTTCCTTCCTTCCTTCCTTTCTTTTTCACTGCTTGGTTTTGTTGTGAGATGGGATTTTGTTTGTTTGTTTGTTTGTTTGTTTGTTTTTTAACACATTATCCAGCCATCTGCTTTCTGAGTAGGGTTTATTCTGAATCCTTCCTTTCCATCCAGGAAGAAGAATATTAGCTGAAAACAAAAGCCTGTTTAAGATTCACTACAAGAGCTGAGGGCAGAGCAGGGGGAATGAAGAACTCATGGTTTTGCTTCTTTTGAACTCTGTCAAGGCCCTGAACCTAAAACATATACGCTTAAATGAAGTCGAAGGCTTTTGTTTAATGTGATCCAAATAAGCAGCAGTGGTCATTCATATACTTAACAACCTGTACTGAGCCTAAATAAGACTAGAAAATTTGGGTTTTGTGAATCTTAATTTCTATAAATTTTAACGATTCCTGTGTTACTTCTAATTGTATAGTGCAAAATCACAGACTTTATGTGGAAATGAGGTATTTGATTATCCTTCTATCTGTACCTTTCATCATTTTGCTTTCGATTTTCTTTCCCTTCATTAATTTTTTAAATTTTCCTTTCTGCTTTGATAAAAGGAACATGATGAAAATAGAAATAAATCACTGTAGTATTTCTAAACTACAAGTGTTTGTTACCTGCTGCAAGCCTGTGGAACCACAGCAGTTAACGATCAAGTTAAACATTACCTTTAAGATATTAAACATTAACATCTTCAGGGAGAGATAGGTAGATCCATTTGGTTGTTATACCAGGACAAATTTGTCTCTAATGGAGATAGTGGTTCCTACTGAATTGTTAATACTGCAATAAATGGAGTTTCTTTGGGGGACATAGCTCCAAGTACTGATAAGAATAATCTGATCTTAACTCGGATCATGTGATGAGATCAGAGATAGCATCACTTACTCATATATTTGTGTAACAGCCAACCCTGCTTGAGGTTTGTGTATTCAATAAATAAACTGGTGTCAGTAGCTTCCCACAAGAGGAAGAGCTTTTTAAAGATTATGCTTACAAAAAAAGGTGCCTATAGTTAAAGTTTTTTAGGTTGGACGGAATAAATTGTGGTGATAGCTATTACTAGGATGTATAAGCACTAAAATAATGTTAAACTTTAAGCAGTTTTCTTCAGATTAACATTTTCTTCAAGACTGAGATTAATTTAGTGTTTAAAGATTACCTGTGTAATGATTCTTGCCTACAAAATTTCAAATTAATATCATAAGGAGTTAACTTATGACTTGTTTCTAGTGGCAGAAATCACAAACTGTCGCATGTACCCCATAGCCCATTGCCAGCCTGTCTAGTAATGAGGAGAGTGAACATGACTGGTAGGTAATGTAGCTGGCTTTGTAATCGGACTGAATAAAAGAAATCCTATCCTCTATCTCTGCATCCTCGTGAGTTCATAAGCACAGGAAGGATATTTCAAGGCTTTTTTTTTTTTCCTTTGCCTTCCTTTTTCTCCCAGTTCAGACAACTTACTAGCAGTCCATCAATAGGAGATTCTCTAGCAGATTTGGGAGGCAATCGTGTGTAAAATGAAACAATCAACCTAATCTTCCGTGCTTCCAGGGTGGGTGTGATAGTAGGACTTACAGGGGGCAAGTGTTTCCTTGGTTATCTCGGGAAGCTGTGCAGCATTGTACCCTCCACCCTTCCACGTGGCATTAGCAGTAGCCACTGTTTGTAGTTTGGCTGAGTAAACCGGCGTTATTTAGCCCAATGTCACTAACAAATCTGATCATTAGAATGTTCTGAAACTCAGTACTGTGGGCTCCTGCTCCGAAACAGCTGCATGGTGGAAGGGGAGGAGGACATGGTGGCAAGCAAATGACAGACACAACTGTAGATCAATGTGGTGATTGTATCAATTTCAGATTCTCTACTAACAATAGGTGTCTGATTGGACACCACTGACTTTATTGGGAAGTAGATGGGATATAATACACCTTCCAGTGCATTAGTTGTTTCTGCTGATTGGATGAAGGATAAATTTCACATAGAGGACAATTTGAGTCCCATCATTCTCACAATTACGTTGAACACCAGCTAAAAGTGTCCTGTTGCTGCTGCACTTTACAGCAGCAAATTAGAAGGATTTTCCTAATGCATTTCTTCACCATAGTCTGTGCAGCATCATTCTTCTGTAAACTGAGATCTAGTTCAAAATGTCTCACTGTTCTTAATTTCAATAATTCCATTTAAAGGGTAGTCACTTTCTCTAGAAAAGGAAAAGAACAACAGAAAGAATAAACAGAACAGTGGGACTTATGGAAATGGAAGAAATAAATTGAATGTTGAGAAGCTTTTATTACAGTAAATCTTGTTTTATTCCAAAAGACATCAATGTAAAGTACGTACTGAAAACAACCATAAAACAAATCATCACCCTCTTAATCCCATAACCCTACCCCCCATATGAATTTTAACAATACTAGATTAGCTGGACCACCTCCCTTTGTTTGAAGCACCAATTTAACCCTATGCAGAAACTAATGTGTGAGATTTTTCATTACTGTTTTGAAGACTAAGCTTTGTAAAATGTTGAAGTCTCTTCTAATGATCAAGTAGAGGGAAGGAGGTGGAGGGAGGAGGGGAAAAATCCTGCAGTTTGCTGAAGAACATGTTATTTGTCTTCCACAGACTTAAAGCTTTGCAAGTTAGCTCTGCTGGCTCAGGGCCAGAATGCATAGTACCTTTTAGAGTCACACCCTAAGACCCCAGTTCATCAAGGTACTTAAGCATTTGTCTGATGTTCAGTATATGAGAAACACAAGTTAAATTGGAGTTTAATTATGTGATTAACTCAATTTATTTAACATTCTAAGCAGAGCATATAAACAGACCATGCAAATAAAGGGTGGAAGTTACTTTCAAGAGTAATTCAATAGCTGTTAAATATTTTCTATATGGTTCATGAATTGTGTGGCCTCATGTATTTACCTTTTAATTGTTCAAGACCATTGGGATTCTAAAAACAAACAACTGAGAACTAATCTGATCTAAGGAGCTTTCCAAGGAACATTTTTATCATTTATCAAGCCCCCTTTGCTCTGTTAGACTTCACCGAATGACAAGGCTGTTTTCAAGCCGTAAACCCCCATGCCCCATGCAGTTATGGCATGCAACCAAAGAAGTCTGGAGGAGAAAATGAAGTCATAATTAACAACAGCTGCTCACGCCCAGCATTTCCAAATAACATACAAAGGGTTTTTTTTCCCTTTCTTTTTTTTTTTCCCAAAATCCAGAACCAACTGAGACTCTAATGATTTATCTTCAGAGTAAAAAGAGGAAGCCTCACACTGGTCTCTGGAGGTCTCTTTGTTGTCCAAGCCACGCAGGAACCTCTCATCACAGTCCATTTGATAGAGGTTTCACTGTTGTTGCTTGTTACATTCAGTAACCAAAATCAAAGCAAAATGGCAGTAATTCCCTTTACTCATGTATTGATATTAGTTTGGTGCAAGGCTTTGTCATAAAAGCACATGGGAGTGTTCTGTCCTTCAGAGGCTAATATTAAAATATAGAATGGAATGATCACGTTTTATTGGCTTAGCCTTTCCTTGCACTGCTTATAAAAACAGACAGTGCTTTAAAATGTCTCACTAATGCTCATTTTCCTGAGGGTGGAGTTGACCTCAAGTAGTTTACAACTTGGCTGTTAGTTAAGACTAATTAACTTTGACTTTGTTGTTAAAATATCCTAATCTGCAGTTTCATCTTAAAGAAGTCAAAGAAATAGTACATTCAAATGCAACAATGGAAATAGTGAATATTGTATGTTGGTTATATAAGGAGGTCTTATCCTCTACAGCCTTCATCTCTGTCTTCCTAAAAATGTTTGTGGTTTCACACACTTTTACAATTCTTTTTAATCTGGTCCAGAACAGTGAAGAACACTCTTTGTAACTTGCACATCTTATCTGCTTGTTTCCAGTTCTTCTGAGTAAGCAGTACAATTCCATTTTTAAGCAGCCTGACCCATATGAAATAGTAATTTTTCTTAAAATGGTACAGGTTCTAAACAGAAAGCATTGTGCTAAGGACTACATTTGCAATACTTTTTAATTGTATCATTAATCCTTGATATACTTGGTTTGTGGGGCCTTCCTTATAACATTATCACTTTGTAAGAGTAAGCCATACTTTATTTGTGGAAAACGTTATTTTAATTTAAGCCAGAGGAATAGAGAGTCTCATGTTTTAATTATGCTAAAATTACAAAAAACGACCTTATCATACCACTTCTATAAAGAAATAATTTGCATTAGACAATAACTTTTGAGTAAATAATTGTCTTTAATAGAGAAAATAACATAGGCTGGGTTTGTATAATAGCCATGAAAGTGGTTTTAAAGTAATGTTTGGCTTTAATATATCAATTAGATCGATACATTAAGCATTAGTTTAACTTAAGTAAAAGTTAAATAATTCAGTTTTTTAAAAATAATGGCAATAAAGTCTAAATTACTGTCTTTAAAAGTTTGGTTTATTTGAATTTGCATCTTTACAACTAGCATAAAGTGAAAAACAATTTAGGAACTTATTGCCATGACATTAGTATTCCAAATTAGTTCTTTTTCTTTTGTTGCAGTGGAAACCAAAAAAAAAAGAAACTTCTGAAGTTCTGTGTTTACATCCAGATCCCACAAAGACAAACTGACAAACTCTGAGACAGACTGACCACCATTATAAAGTACAAACAATACATTCACGGATCTTGAAAGTGTTCTTCATAATGTCATATTTTATTAAGTACTTATAAGTATTTATTAAGAAGTACTAAAATAGTATTAAAATAATTTTATTAAAACTATTTTATGAAATCTTGGGCTGGATTAAAACACTGGACTTCACATACTGTGATTGGAGCTGTACCAATGTGGCCTAGCAAATCTCCCTCATTGAATCAATCACATTTGCAAGCTTTTCTGTCTGATGATCACCACCACAGCACTCACAAAAAAACACAGGGGAAGTCAGCTATCATTTCAGCCTCACAATGGTCTGATCACTGTCCTCAAACTTGTTGATGTGTGCATAAGCCTTACATTAGGTGTTTTCTTTTGAAGGGTTCTGGAGCAAAGGAGACAATATTCTTCCATTGCAATCAGGAGTTTTGGCAACTAACTCAGGCAGATCAAAGACTTAGGAGTTCAATGTTAGTTGGTACTTCACCACTTTGTTACATGGAGTGAAGACTCAAAAGCTAGAAAACCTGGGGAAATGTGGCAGTTTCATCCAACAAACTCTCTCCCTGCACAAGCAGCGATGCTCAAAGATCTTCCCCTTTTCTGCCCAGGTGCTGCAGGTAGTCTCCCTGGGACTTCTGCTTCTACTCAGCTGAGGTTAAGCACATACTTTGGTGTCTTCGTGCATATCTGTGAAGTAGGAGCATGTATCTTCTGATCCTAAAGAAAAGGGAGCAAGAGTAATGTCAGCAGTGGATTGAGAGGTATGTATAACCAGGCAAATACACCCAAGTCACACTGGCTGCTACTCTGCCATTAACAGGGAGCTAAAAGAGGAGGTCTGGGAAGGGGGAGCTTACCATGGCCCACCTCATTCCTCCCGGGTTGCTCTGGTGCTTCAGGGACATTATTGCGATGCCATTCACAGGGGCACAGACTCTCTGTGCTGCTCTTAACTACCACGACCCTCAGCCTGACTGAGAGAAGTGGTCTCTTTGAAGCAGGAAGAGCTGTTTGTTGTGCAGACCAAAATTAGAAAATGCTCTGGCTTAGCCTCTCCTCTCAGGAGAAAATTCACACTGATTCACTCTGATTCACTTGATAGATATCAAGTAAAACCTACAGCTTTGATCTATGGCTTAGATGGGATTCTAGTGTACAGCACAAGATGCTTGCTAACGCTTTTACATAAATCTGCATTGCAGTTGTTGCAGTGAGATATTCCATGCAATGTTTTTGATCAATGCATGTTACTCCTTAATATCTTTGCCTGCTTGGAGGGTGACATGTAGATGTGTTTAAGCTTATCTAATTTAAAACTCTTGTGGTTTAATTTTTCACTTTGTCTTATTGCCTGCCTTCATTTCCTCTTGACAGTGTGCCTCCAGGAGATATTTTCCTGTTGCATGCATTTTGACATCCCCAGCGAAGTGTTATACTAACTGTCAGCAGCTGGAACTGCTCATGAATTATTTTTTTTTCCTCATCCCTGTTCTTCAGGTAGTCTTTTCTGCTTGTAACACATTTCTCAGCAGGTGTGATCAGGACTTCAGTAATAGAAGGTGCAATGCCTGCTCTCCAAAGCCAAATTCTTCTGATTTAAACCACTGAAACTCTGTAGAGCTGTTGAATTTTATGGAGTTAAGTAATTTATCTTTTAAGTGGAACAAAGCAGAACTTACACTGTAGTAAATGCAATAGGAAAGGGTATTGCATGGGAAAGTCTGTCTTTCTGTGCTCTTTCAGCCTGCTATTTAAACAGTTGTAACCGTGTTTTACAGAAAGACGCTAACCTCCCTCTCAGTGAGGACACACAGGCTTGACAAAGAGGAGATATCGGGGTTGTTCCAGGTGCTCAAGAAAGTTCAGTGGCAACGTTTCCCATCCAAATGAACAGAGATAAATGCCCCTCATGAAAATTCAGGGAGACTGGGTGCCATTGTGGGCATATCTAACTCAGGTATTACAAGTGTTAAAAGTATTGCAATGTGATTCAAGGAAAAGGATTCAGGGAATGTACCTTTGAAAGCCAAATGCGACTTGTTGCATTTGAGATTCCCTGTTCTCTCTTTTACAGAAGAAAGTACTGTTGTTAGGTAGTTTATGCTTCTGCTGGATTTTTAGGTGTTTTTTTCTAGATTTCCACTGTCTGCCTAGGCACCAAAGTAGTCTGGATACAACTGCAGTTTTAACCATTGAAGCTGCTTCACCTCTCTGAATACTGTATTTCAAGAAAAAAAAAAGTTGCTTTTCTGAGGTAGATCTGGGTTGGACCTGCATTACAGAGAGGAAAGAACTGTTTACGTGTGGTTAATGTGCAAGTGGTATAGACATAGAGTTACAGAATCCAATTTGCTAAATATTCCTTCAGGTTTGCTGAATAGACTAAAGCTGTGCAACCGTGCTAACTTTCTGCTGAATATGAGAAAAGAGTACCTGTTCCTTAGTCCTGAATCAATGTCAGAGAAATGAGGCTTACTGTCTGCCAACAGCAGAGAATAAAGCTTTTCAGTCTGCTACTTAATGTGGCCAACTGCCAGTCAGCCACCATATTTTGCTTGCTATTTTAACATTAACATTATTTTAGCAAAACACTCATAACAGAAATAATTGTGATACTTGACAGTGAATAAATCTTTTAGTGACCATCTGCCAAAATAGTCTTATACAGCAGGAGATAAATCTCTTCCAAAATTTCAGTATTTACTGAGCTCTTAATTCTTCACAGTGAAACTCCTAGTGAGTCTTGCCCTGGTAGCTTCATAAAATACTGTGACTGGGAAAAAAATTTAGTTATCATGCATCATCCGCAACCACTTAGGGGGGAAAAATTTATTTCAAAGTCTTGCTAGTTTTTGTTGTTTTGAAAGGAACTGTTTCCTGATTGTGGAGCAAGCATTCCACTTACTTACATTATTTTTTTCATATCAGCTCTGGAAGATGACTATAAACTAAAATCTGCAAATATTTTTTTTTCAGAACCCATTTAAACACATGAGACTGTTCCATTTGTATTTTTTAAATGATCATTTGCCACTGTACTAATAAGAAAAATTAGACCGTAACCCCCTCCTGAACTTTTAAATAAAGTCACCATTAAACTTAACTTAAATAAACTAAACTTAAACTAAACTTAAATACCCTTCCAATTACAGTCACAGTCCATGAAAATAATTGATCATTGTGACTAGAACAAAGAGGAAATAATATCAACAAATCACATATCTTTAACTATAAAAGTACCTTGAAGATAAATTTGCAGAAATAATCTTTCATACGTCTTATAAAACCCCACAATGGTCACATAAAATTCCTATCTGACAGGAAGACCTGATACTCTGTTCTCTGTTTTTGCATTTCAATTAGTTTTTTTCATCCAGGGATATGAATTACACTTAGAGGTCTTTGTAGGGATTACACAGAGTGCATCCATTTCTGTGAGAATAGTGTTTTTCTTTAGCCATGAAAGAGAATCACAGTTCACAACTGTGCATGCAGGTTATGGTCTAGTCCACATTAGAGGCAGAAATACCAATATACTCCTGAATAGCACCTATTTAAAATATTCAATTCCTTTTTGGTGTAAATTTAACTGGAAGTTGAAAATGGTCCTCAGTCACAGTGTAAGGGTCCTGTATGATTATATTATTTGTGTTACAGTCAAGTGTGCTGGTAGCAGTATGGTCTACTGTCCTCTGAGACCTTCTTGGAGATAAGATCGTGGATGAGAGGAATAGCCACGTGAGAACACTATAGCAGGCCCAGAAACAGAAAACAGTCCCAAGCCTGTATTTGATGATGAAATCTGTAAATTATTTAGAGATCAGTTAAAATGCTCAGTGACTGCAGAACTGGGCTTTAGCTTAGAAATATTTGTGAAGGAAAGTAATCTGTCCCAGGGCTGCACAGTTCTCCCTGTGGCACATTTATAGATGGCCTATCTCTTTCTTGTGAAAAATGGTAAAATTCAACAGGGAGAAAGAGAACCCAAAAGGATGTCACTAAGGTGGCAAAGGAGAAAATCTGACTGATTAAATCCTAATCACAGTGGACTTGGAGAGGTTTGTAAATGGATTTCAGTAAGATTTAGGATTTCTCAGTGTAGGTAGATCAGACTTAAGATTACAGGGAGAGAGCGTAAGGGCTTTGGTCAAGTGACTTCGTGTTGTTCTGTGGTGATACAGCATGACAGAGCAGCAGTGAAACTACTAAACATCAACAGTATTAAAAAGTAACTGTAGCATATATTTTTGTAAATTTGTTTTAGTGTTTGAGTTCTTAAGCAAGCTACTGCACACACTAATAAAATTCACTTAACGGTGTATAACAAGTGTTCTGCATGAACATAGTAGATCTTACTGGTACTGACTTCTTCAAGGCTTGCGGGCACATGATCTTCAAGGCATCTAAATCTAGAAAGAACTTCACATTCAAATAGGTTTTAATATGTTAATGGAAAATATGTATATTGTTTGTTTATTGTCAAGATACACATAATCTTGTAATCAAGTTTTTTATGCAGACAGGGATGTAGGTGTGAATGGGCAAATTATCACCAGTGGCACAAAAGTTGCTGCATGATGTTGTGCTTCAAATAAACTGAAAGCTAATGTTCGACCTTCCTTTTACAGAAACCTTGAAAATTAAACACAATGGTGACTGCCACATTTGTCAGCTTACCTCGCTGACTCTTCTCTATATGAACACTCTGGGTCTCTTCCTCAGGCTCTCAGGCCTGTCAAATGTCAAATTTAAGTTCTTCCAACTTTTAGAGAAGGATCTGTGTACAACAGCCCACTTATGCTAAGTGTTTCTTTCTGTATCTGCTAGAGATATTTTTTTTTTTCCTACTTAAAAACCTGTGTCAGTGCTATAAACTGACAAACAAACTCCTCTAAAACAAATGGAAAAAAAATTTGGAAAATTCAATTTAACATGAATATTGATACATAGAATGATGAGACAAATGGGAAGTCTGGATAGAGATTACTAACAGTCTACAGTCTAAGACGTAAAGGGCATCCAATTACTTTAATAGAAGGTAGGTTCAGAACAAATTATCATTTTTTTTCCAGGCAATGTTGGGACTCCTTGCTTACAGCTGTTAGGGATGCTAGAAGTCTGTGTAATTTCAGAGGAATGTAGGAGGGGTGATGGACAAATGGAAGACAAAGCTGTGGAAGGGTTGTAACACCTGACCCTATCCATAAGCGACTTTTGTTTGAAAGATGCTTAGGCAAAATATCATGTATATTTGCACTTTTATACTCTTTCCTAGGTATTCCTAGGCAAAGGCTACTAGCTTAGATGGTTCCTTGGACTGAAAATACACACTATTGTCGTGTTTTATAACGTCTTCAGTATGATTAGGAAAATGCAAGTTAAGATTTAGCTAATCATGTGTGTGAAACATGTTTCTGATACTTCCTATACATTTCAGAGAGGAAATGTGAGAGCTGCACACTGATGAAAAAGTGCAGCTCTTCAAGACCCATCTCCTGGAATCCTTGGTTCCCTCACACACTACTTGTGCAAACTGTTGTGGAGCAGGTTTCTGCTTTCTCCTCCTGGCTAATCCTGTGGCCCTGCAAAACACTGTACAATCCTCCTGCACCTGATCCACAGTCAGAGCTCATTGCCCTTGGAAGTAATTTCTCTGGATAGCCCTTTCTTTATGTAAAATGCTTTAACAGAAGAACAACTCTTTGGCACAGAAAAATTTCTGTGTTTTCTGTGTCTGGATATCCAGTATACAAGATATGAGAAAGTAGCAGCAGAAACTTGGCATGACGTTGGATAACACCAAATACAAATGGAACAATTTTAAGTATTTCTGATTCCAAAGGAACTTGGCCCTTGTGACCCAATTTTCCAGTGATGTTTCTAGATACTAATTCTAATGGCATAGTTTCTTGTTTTATTGAAATATGTAATAGCAATTCAGTTTAATGAAGTTCTTGAAGGACACATCAAAACTCTGACAAATGGTAAAACATCAGCTCTTCTTCAAATATGTCTGTCATTATATAAACCAGTATCCCATAAGAAACCAAAAGCTTTCCCTGCCTTATTTCTAGAAGATGCATCACAGGTCATGAACTATCTTCAAGTGTGTGATGTAGAGGATGGTGTGCTTGCCATGATTTTAAGAGAAATTTTTCTCAAAAAATGCTGTCATTGGTTGATTGCCGTGTTTGAGGGCCCTTCACCTTTTATTTCTGAGACTGGTAAAGTAATTTGTTTCTTTAAAGACTGACTCTAGGGATCCTCCCCACTCTTCTGCTTGTATGAGAAGTTGTCGTCCTGTCCATCCAACTGATCTTTCTCTACTGCAAGTGATTGACCCCCAAAGTATTCAAGGATATTTGTGTCATGGTCACATTTGACAACAAATGAGGATAGAAAGTTAATGAAGTGCTCCAGCAGTTAGAGGTCTTCACAGCTTATGGAACAATAAACTCTGCTAAAGGGATGGCATGTGTTTGAAGATCAAACTGGAGGCATTACAAACATGCATGCTCAAGCAGCAGCGACTGTCTCACATTGGTGAAAGATCCAGCGGAGGCAAGCAAAGGCTGCTTTCTGGCTGTAAATAGGCATTCATCAAACAAATACCTTGGTCACTGTAATGAACTCTGTGACTGAGAGGGGTTTAAACACAAGCACTTATAACATGTAAACATACAGACATCTTCCATGAGGACTGGAAGTTTTGGTCTTGTCTGGAAGATTTGGTCTTTTCGTAAGATTTTTTTCTAACACTCTGCTTCGACACCTCGAGTTGCAGAAGTGGAGAAATTTCTTGCAGCAAGTGGTGTCATAGTTTAAACATGAATTTGGTAAAACACTTGTGCAGAGGGAGATGGCTTAAAATATTATTTTTTATTTGAAAGCTATCCTTGATTCATGTCTATCAATAGCTACAGCACTGAAAATATCATCACTTTTGTAGTGAATCTACAGTATCTTAGAATAAAATACCCCAGAAAATTTATCTGGGAGGTTGTTTACTACCTTCTGTAGTTAATGAACAGAGCACAGTACAGATGATAGTTATCGTATCTGTATGTCATTACAGGTCTATAAAATTTTTTACTGATTTCTTTAAATGTGAAGAACAGAAATCTGTCTGGGGCTCATGCATGATGTTGAGATTCAAGATACTAGAATTCAATTATTACTCAACTTTATTTCATTTTATGCTCTATACGATCCTATAAAAGCATAGTCTATGTGTGAAATAGCATGTATTGTCACAGGTGGCACTAAAATGGGGGAAGAGAGGCTACAGCTCTCTTCTCTCTGGTGATTGATCTGTATTTGATTAAGGTTATGTTTATACAACTTCTTAAAAACCATTTACTTCTATCAAGCCATACTTCTCTTTTGGTTAACTTATATATATATA
>NW_009612997.1:11154-12859 GCF_000690535.1 Cariama cristata | reverse complement strand
GACCGGGTGGCTGAGCTGCAGGAGGTGAGCACCTCTGTCCCCCCCTTCCCCTGCACCCCAGCTGCCCCGTGCTGACGCTGATTTGCACATCTCCTTCTGCCCGGGGCAGGAAGCCCAGGAGGCTGAAGCCTGCCAGGAGGAGCTGGCCATGAAGGTGGAGCAGCTCAAGGCAGAGCTTGTTGTCTTCAAGGGCCTGATGAGCAATGTGAGTCCCTAACCCCTCTCTGACCCGGCAGCAATGTCCTACCCGAGCGGCGGGGCTGCGTAGAAAAGCAGTTCCTTGGTGGGACACATCCAGCACAGAGGTGGTCTGGCAGGGTTGGTCCAGGGTGCAGTGAGCAAAGTGGATGCAGATGCAGTCCTACAGCACGGGGGGGAAAGCGGGAGCTCTGATTGCCATTTGCCTTGCCTAATCTTCCTCCTTTGTCATCCTCCTGCGGCACCGTGGGTTCAGAACATCACGGAGCTGGACACCAAGATCCAGGAGAAGGCCATGAAGGTGGACATGGACATCTGCCGGCGCATCGACATCACTGCCAAGCTGTGCGACGTGGCACAGCAGCGGAACTGCGAGGACATGATCAAGATGTTTCAGGTGAGAAGCGCCTGCTGCTGCTCCAGGCTCTGGGGAGGAGAGTTGCTGAAGGAGGTAGAAGAGACAACACCAGCCCCCTGCTAGGGGAGACACTTGGTCACCCTCACCCTCGCTCCTTGCGGTCCCTTGCTCTCTGTCTCTCTCAAGAGGACCAGGCGAAAGGGCACGGAGAGGAGGTGGAAAGCTCCAGATGTTGCTTTGGGCATCGAGAGTCCCCTCAACCTCTCACTGACCTGTTGTGTTGGGCCTGGGGACCCCGCAGTGGTAGGGGAGCAGCTGCAGGAGGGAAACGAGTTCCTTGAGTGTCTGTCTCTAATTCCATCTCTCTCCTTCCCCTTCCCCTCTCCGTCATCTTCTCTCTGTCTCTCTTCTCTGTCTCTGTCTCTTTTCTCTTTCTGGATGTCGCTGCCTTTCTGTCTTGCTCTCTTTGTCCCTACAGAAGCAACTGGTTAGTTCCATTCAGTTGGGAAAGTGTACAAATTTTAAACTTTCTATAAGTAAGGTCGGACTGTAAATATTGACATATTTCATCTTTTTCAGACTCTGTCTCTTTTTTCCTGTTTCTGTCACTGTGTTTCCCTGTCTCTGGACTGGGGTGGTGGGCAATTTGAGTTTTTCTGCAGTAAAACCACATTGTTTTTTCTCATCAGATTCATAGATTCCATCTTTAGTTGCTTAGTTTTAATTTTAGAAAAAGCTAAAACCATGTTTTATCCATTGCACCATCTTTAACCTGATCATAATGAGCCCGTCTCTCTTTCTCTCTCGCTTTTCTTCCTTCCTTTCTTTCTTTCTTTCTCTCTTTCTTTCTTTCCCTGCCTTTCTGTCCCTCCACCATTCCTTTCCCCTCCATCTCCTCCCAACTACCTGCTCCTGACCTCGGACCCGGCCTCGTTTCTGTAGTCTCTGCACTTGTCTCCCGTTAAGGTCCCAGCCTCGGTGGGGCGGAAGCGGGAGCGCAAGCAAGTCAGCGATGAAGACACCTCACTGTCGGAGAGCGATGCCTCTCGAAAGCCTGAAGAAGAAGAGGAGGATGAGACCACGGCCATGAGTATCAATGAGGAAATGCAGAGGATGCTGAACCAGCTGTGAGTGTGGCTGCGCTCCGCC
>NW_009612997.1:8168-11123 GCF_000690535.1 Cariama cristata | reverse complement strand
ACATCGAGCAAGACGCTGTCACCAGGCTCCCTGCCAGCGGCTGGGATGGGGAGGGCCGGGGTGGGCTGCGGTTCCCCTTCCCCAGGGAGGGTGAGATGGGAGGTGCTGCCGTGGGGTACGTACACCCTGTGCTCTGCGGTGCAGTGGGAATGACCCCCCAGGAGACCTGAGCCCACCTGTGCTGTGGATGGGAGCTGGTCTAGCTCCCCTCCTCTTGCCCCTCTTCCCACCTTTTGGGAGTCCCTGTCTGAATTTGCTGGGGCTCCTGACCACAAAGCCAGCCCCTTCCCCATCAGCTGTTGGGTTTGGGCACACTTGAGCTCATCCTGGCCAGACCTCCAAGAGCTGCAGCCTTGCCTGTGAGCGGGGGCAAGGCTTTCAGCACCAACATGGCCCCCTGCCTGCCCTGCCTACTGGGGTTTTCTGGCTGGGTGCTGACATGCTGTTCCCTTGCCCCCAGGAGGGAATATGACTTTGAGGATGACTGTGACAGCCTCACGTGGGAGGAGACGGAAGAAACGCTGCTCCTCTGGGAGGACTTCTCTGGATACGCCATTGCGGCCGCAGAGGTGCAGGGGGAGGTAACGGTGGTGTCAGGTCCCCTCGGGGATCCAGCCCTGGGTTGAGACACTCGGTCCTGCCTGAGCCTGGGAAGATGCTCCCTCAAAGACCAGACTTCAGCCCCTCCATCCCTTGCAGGCCTGTACAGTCGCTTCCCCTCTACACCCTATCTTTTCTACGTGAATATGTTACCACATCCTTGTGAAGGTCTCCTTGTTAGACAGACCGGGGACCTGTAGCCTGAAAGATGTGCTGAGGGCATGGTCCACATGTGTCAGGAGAGCCACAGCCCTCCCAGAAGAGGAGACCTCCTCTGGCTGGTCTGGTCTCTAGTGGTCCCTTGCTTGGGCTCTCCAGTCCGCCTGCCCACTGTGCAGCAGCACTGCCCAAACAGAGGCCTCAATGTCTGGCTAAAGCCCTCGCCATCCCACATCTTTGGCCCCTGGCAGTCCCCTGGGGATGTGTTGTGCGTGGGGATGGTCTGTGCCCTCCAAACCTGTGCGTTGCTGGGCTTGGTCTGGGCTGACGTATGCTCGCTGCCCAGCGTGGCGAGTCCTGGGTCTCTCTACCCAGTGTTGGCAGGACTGACTCGTGCCTGATTTATACTGCATCACTTATATTTCTTCCTCTTTTCCCAGTGCTGCCAGTTCTTTCTCTGATTTCTCTCTCTCTTGCCTTTGGTTCCTCATGTTGAACGCCTCCCTGCCTCTAAACATGGCATCTGCTCTCCCCAACAGCAGGACGACAGCCTGGAGAAGGTGATCAAGGACACAGAGTCGCTGTTCAAGAGCCGTGAAAAGGAGTACCAGGAAACCATCGACCAAATAGAGGTGAGAGGAGGGGGAAGTGGGGAGAACATGGCACAAAAGGGGGTGAAATGTGGGGACTGGGTCCCCAGGGGAGGGAGACACCGTGCTGGAGCAAGTGGTTGGTAATGGGGGGCAGCAGCCTCGGGTCTGGCCGTGCCCCCTGCCCTGCACCGCACCGTGCCCCAGGCTCATCTCTGCACCGTTTCCCTTGTGCAGCTGGAGCTGGCCACAGCCAAGAACGACATGAACCGGCACCTGCACGAGTACATGGAAATGTGCAGCATGAAGCGAGGCTTGGACGTGCAGATGGAGACTTGCCGGCGGCTCATCACCCAGTCTGGGGACAGGTGAGCTTCAGCGGGAGAGCTGGGATACCTGTGCTCTGGGCAAGAACTGGAACCAGGGTGGTGGCGAGTGGGAATTGAGGCACGGAGTAGTGCTCCTGCCCTGCCCTGGTGTGGCATGGGATGGAAATGTGCAGCATGAAGCGAGGCTTGGACGTGCAGATGGAGACTTGCCGGCGGCTCATCACCCAGTCTGGGGACAGGTGAGCTTCAGCGGGAGAGCTGGGATACCTGTGCTCTGGGCAAGAACTGGAACCAGGGTGGTGGCGAGTGGGAATTGAGGCACGGAGTAGTGCTCCTGCCCTGCCCTGGTGTGGCATGGGGAGAGGGCAGTTCCCAGAGGCTGTTGGACTCCTGGAGACCAGCCTGCACACAGGTGGTGGTGCCACTTCTGCAGAAGGTGGGCTGCACGCAGGAGTCAGTTTTGACGGGTGAAGCCAGACACCCCTGATGGAGAGAGGAGCCACCATTGTGCAGGGACATCATGTAGGTCCCCAGAGGCGTGTGGAGCCAGGGTGGCTCCAGGCTGGGGACCTCTGTGGTGGGTTTTCGCTGACCCCTAGCCTCACATGCCTTGGCAGGTCCTGCTCTGGGCAGGCCCCTCCAGCATCTCCCCCAGCCCTGCATCCTGCTCTGGGCTTCTCGGTCAGTGTCCTCTGGGACACCCTCCCCAGTAGCCAGGGATTCCCACAGACCCACGCATGCCCCAGGGGAGTGAGAGGGGCACTTCAGCTTCTCTCCTCCTTGCTCTGGTGCCCCCTACCCACACCAAACTGGGTCCTTTCCCTCCCCCTGGGTGATGCTGTGACCGCTGTCCTTTACTCTTCTCTGCAGAAAGTCTCCTGCCTTCACCCCAGCCTCCAACAGCGAGTCAGCCCCGAATGAGGAGAGCGAGGAGTCCGACCGCGACCCCCCCAGTGACGCTTCCATCAGATAATGAGGGGAGGCCCCACTCCCTCGGACCCCCTTCCTGGCACGGGGGTGCCCAAGCTGCACCTGGGAGAGACTGTCGGGAACGTGGAGCCACCGGTAAACATCTGTTGCCCAGGCTCACTCCCATTTTGGGGTGCTTGGCAGATCCTGCACCCCCCTGCCACCGGATGTCTTGCAAATGGGAATAGCTAGATAGACCTGAGGGCCCTCGCCTGGGCCGCTCAGCCTCCAGCCCCTTCTCTATTCCCTTCCCCTGCTTTGGTTAAACCACGGTTTGAGCAGGGAGGCTCCAAACCTGCCACAGCGGT
>NW_009612997.1:6627-8087 GCF_000690535.1 Cariama cristata | reverse complement strand
TTTGGGCAGGGAGGCTCCAAACCTGCCACAGCGGTGTTCTCCAGGACCTGTCCTGAGGCCCCCCCAGACCCACCTCCTCCGGCCTCCGTCCTGGTACGCTTGACCTGCCCACTGCCCTCCCTGCACCGCACAGAGCCGAATGAGAGCCGTACCTCCCTGCAAACTGGACCTGACACTGGTGCCAACTGGATCGAGCCCAGGGCTCTCTCTGTCCTCGCTGCTGGCCGGGAACATGGCTGGTCCACCTGCCATGCCGGGCACCCCGAGCTCCCCCTGCTCCTCTGGGGCAGGGGCCGAGTCCCACTCACCGTGCACTTTGCTTTGCCGCACGTCAGCGGTGCGCTCGCGTCTGTGTTACGGGGGCGAGGGGTCATTAAATGAGACGGTTTCCTTTTCTACAGCTTCGCCGGGTGTGGGGTCTCCCTGTGCTGCTGCGGGTGCCACACGGCTTGAGGTTGAGGGTATCCTCCGCCAGACCCCCACATCAATGGGGACCTCCCATGGGGCACTCCCATCCCTTGGGCATGCCAGGTGGGACTGGCAGATGGGACAGTGGCGAGATACCTGTTCTGGGAGCCACTGACCCTCAGTGGGCTGTGTGTGGCACCAGTGCTGCCTGGACTGCCTTGTTCTTAACCTGGAGCATCATCGATGCTGAAGGATTGGAAACTAAGCCGAACGTGGCTTGTGACTTGTGGACCTTCCTCTCCCAGCACATGGTCTCCTCTGCCACACCAGGGCATCCCAGAGCATGTTCTCGCCTGCCCTCAGTCCTGCATCCAAACTTGGTGTAACTGGGGGGGGTGGTGTCCCCTGTCCCACCATCTCTTGTAGCATTTGCCTGGCTGGCCGTTGCAGGTGGTCCTCGGGTGGTGGGAGGGGGTGGGCAGCCTGCCGAGAGGCAGTGTTTTGTAGGGCTGTCTGCTGAGCAGTGGATCCAGGCTGCGCAGCCAAGGCAGGTGAAACTCCAGAGAGAAAAAAAAACGCTTCTCACAAAAGGTCCTGAAGGGAAGAGAAAGTAGATGGCAGTAGGGTTTTTGGATCATCTCTAAGATTAGGTAAGCTAGATAAAATGGGGGCTGAGGGATGCAACAGTTTATCTCCGTAGGTTTGGCTTGGGTGGCTAACGCTGCCGTGTGCTTGAGCTACGAGCACTGGCACATCTGCGCAGCGCAGAGGGTCGGCGTTTGGGAAGGGTGAGCTCCTCTGCCTGTGCCTGCGAGATGCAGTAGGGTTTTTGGATCATCTCTAAGATTAGGTAAGCTAGATAAAATGGGGGCTGAGGGATGCAACAGTTTATCTCCGTAGGTTTGGCTTGGGTGGCTAACGCTGCCGTGTGCTTGAGCTACGAGCACTGGCACATCTGCGCAGCGCAGAGGGTCGGCGTTTGGGAAGGGTGAGCTCCTCTGCCTGTGCCTGCGAGATGCGTTAAGGCAGGTGTTGGCGTTTCAGCGTGCGCT
>NW_009612997.1:1921-6325 GCF_000690535.1 Cariama cristata | reverse complement strand
GGGCCTCGCCTCCGTGCTGCCGTGCCCGACTGTTTCTGTTTCTTTCTTTCTTTCTTCCCTTTTTATTTTTCTTCCTAAAAGAGCTAAAGCCAGAGGAACTGTGTTAATCTGGGCTTTTTCTTTCGAGTGATGATGCTTCGCACACAGTAGATTGGGGATCACTTTCTATCCTGCCTGGAGGCTGTTCTGGTTCCTGCAAATCCCCATTCCCATACGTTGTCTTCGCAGTGTCTTTCTCTGCTGCGGAGATCTCTGCAAGTGGCTGGCTAAGTCTGGCTTCCCCTGTGCGTAATCCGTGACATGCAGACCATGGCCTCTCGGTACTGCTGAAGAAACCCACAGGACTGCCGAGCACATACCCTGAGAGATTTCAAGCACGAAGCACAGAAAGACCGACATCTCCGCCTCGGGCAGTCGCTGCCCAGAGGAGCAGCTGGTGCTGCCAGACGCCTGTGTACCAGGGCACCTGGGGACTCTGGTCCCACACTGCTTGTCAGAACTTCATTTGTGGTGAAACTGAGGTCTCTCCCACCCATGTGTGCAAGATGCTGGTCTCTGGTGAATTGTATCACCAGCAATAGGCTGTGTTCCCCCACCAGTGTGACAGCCCCGAGAGCTCACTGGCAGGACATGCAGTACCGATCCTTTGCCTCAGCAGTTTCTCAGCACGGGAAGCACAGCCCAGGGCCTCCAGTGTTAGCTGGACCATCTCCCCTCATCCACCTGTCCATCAGTGGTGACCCCACATCTTTGATGCCGGATAGGAGGAGATGTGGTCCATCTACCTATTTAACTCTTCTTTGTAGGCTCCCCTCTGTTCTTTGGGGAGTAGCTAGCCTGCTTTTCTCCACCGTGAGCCCTGCTGGGAACTGTGGTGTCTAGGAACTGCTCGGCACTGTGTTGCTTCCCATATCCTTAACTTCATCCCTTTTCCAGGACACCTCTTGGCAGTGCCTGCTCTAAAAGCAATATCAGAAGAAATGGTCTAGCGAAGACCCAAGTCTTGGTGGCTTGATCGTTCTGAACACCTGCTGGTCTGTATTCATCTCACAGGGAATAACCGTATCTCATTTACCCTTAGACCCCAACCCATTCAAAAATCTTTGTTTGGCCTAAACTTTCTGAAAGACGTGGTTGCAGGGGCAGCTTGGCCATGGGTGGAGCGGGCCTTTTCCTATTCTTGACCAAGATGATGAAATGATGAAACAAACTTTAGAGAAGCAGGTAAGTTACTCTTTCCAGCTGACCGTGCTCACCCAGGAGCATGTTGCAGCTGAGTCTAGTATGGTCCTTAGTGCACCGGAGCAGAACTTGGCATGGAGGGGACAAAGTCCTGTCTCAGTCTCCATGCATTAATGTGACTCTTTATTGCCAGGCATGGATGTGTCTTACTGAATGGTGTTCCATGGCAGGATGCATCCGGGCAGTCCTTCTGTTAGCATCGATCTCAGGACTGTGGCTGCTGTCTGGTGACCTCCAGGAACATTTGTCCAAGACCATCCTTTTAGGATCATGTCTCTCTGGATTGGCAGTGAGGTCCTCCCGTGGAATATTTAGACAGGCTTGTTCAGCTTCCGCACCCTACAGAGGTCCGTGTTGGTGGAGACTTACTCGGGCAGTCTGGAAACATGCTAGCGATTGCTCTGGCTTCTCCCTCTGGAGCATTTGGGCTGTTGTGTGTAGGAGAGGACAGGCACAACTTTTATATCAGCAGCGGGACAGTGCAGAAGTGAGCCCTGGCTCCCTGCTGAATGCGTTTCTGATCCTGTGGCATGCAGAGTGGTCTCCCCTGCCCCTTTCCTACTGAAGTTCACTGGGACTCGTCTGAAAGGTTAGCTCTCATCCTCAGAGACCCTGTCTGGCAAGGTAGCTCTCAGACCAGGCCCACTGAGTTTCTTGATGAAGACTAACAGATTTTGCCACAGAGAGGGTGGGGAGCATCGCCCTCCTTGCACCTCACCACATGGATGTGGAATGTTCTTATGGGCTCTAGAGAGGGTTTGATCAACCTAACCACTAAGTAGCCCAGATCTTCTTCCCTGTGTTAAGCAAGCCTGCTCCTTCCCTTCGCTCATTCCTGGTTCCCATCTATTTTAGATCATATCTCAGAACTGGAAGAGCCTGACTTATTTGTCTCTTCAGGTAAGGTCCTGTATTTTCCACTCAGCACCCTTTTGCTGAAGGCGCTTTGTCACCTGTCCCACACAACTCGGCTTCGTGTGAGTTAGCTTTTCCCCATTTCAGGATTCCTTAGATGAACCTAAATGTGATGCTGACAGTCTTCGCTGGAGCAACTTTTGAGTCCCTGGTAACCTGTTTATTATTCTGTTTATCTTGTTTCTTATCCAAGAGGTAGGAGAGATCAAAGCTGCATAGAAAGCTGATCTTGTTTCTAGATTTCAGCTAGGAGATTGGCTTTCCTAAGCCTTGTACCTCTGCTACAAAAGCTTTGTTTGTTCTCGAGAAGGCCATGATCTTTATATGCTTAGGGTTGTTGCTATCTCAGGTACCTGTGGCACAGTGTCCCAGAACTTGCATGTGATAATCAAGTATGTCGAATACTCTGGTTATGGGTAAGAGACCTCCTTTCGAGAGGAGAGGTCAGAATTAATGCAGAACAGAGTGGAGTGCTGTCTCCTTGGAGGTGCACCTGGATGATGCATGGGCAGGCTCCTGAAAACATCTGGCAAGCCCCTACACATGGTTATTAATGCTGGGAGCGATAGTAAGACAGCAGAGAGAACTGGATGGGCCACAGCAGCTTTAGGGAAGCCCAGTCACCACTGAAAACCTTCCAGTGGCTGTATGAGACTGTGCGAGCTGTTTTCAATGTGAATTTTTCTAAATGCTTGGGCCGTTTTCTCTTGGGACGGGAGCAAGGAGAGGATGCTGTAGGTCCTCTGGCAGAGAGGAGTCTAGATTTCATAGCTTGGAAAGCAGCTGTTAAGAGCTGGGAAGGTACTAAGGTAAGGCTATGGAAAAGGAGCTCAAGCAGCCACCAAAAGGCATCATGATCAAGCTGAGCCAGTATCACAACAGATGGGAAGAGGCAGCATTTTCAGCTTTGACAGCAGACTGCATCTGGGCAAGGTGCAAGAGGAAACAGAAATTCTCAGGGTAGGAAGAAATGTGGTTAATTGATATTTTTAATGTTCACAGCCACATGGTAGAAGTGCTAGGTCAGCAGTCTACCCTGTTGGGTAAAGGTGGAGTGGGCAAGAGCACTTGTGAATTGGGGTTGCAAGCTGTGCTAAAAATCACATTTGCTCTAGAGCTAACAGCCAAACACTGTGCTTTGACACACCATTTTGTCAAGATATTGGAGTCTTTTATATACTCCTGAATCCCCAAACAAAAGGTGGTGATGTATTTTGTAAGTACCTCTCTGCTTTGTGTGAAAAGGAAAATCATGTTGTCATGGGAGACTTTGGCTGGGGATACCACAGAATATGCTGTGCCGTGGAGTGTTTCTCATCAACTTACAAATGATGGCATGCCCAAGTAAGGCAATGATTTTAGATGTGCTTATGACAGATGAAGACTAGGTTAGGATTGATGGTTGCCTAAAGACAAGGGATCAACTGAGAAACAAATGAAGACATCATACAGGACAAGAATGCCATAACAGAGAACTGCATGGTGTTATGTAGCCTTTTCTTACAGTGAAATTGTTTAGGGGAAGTATTAAAAAAATATGATTAAGTAGGAGATCTGTGGAAAGAAGAGACTTTTTCCAGTTATCCAAAAATCTGTGATTTAGTATGCATGAGAAGATACTTTTCAGTAAACTACTTCCTTGAATGAGTGGCCAATAATACTTAGAAATAAGAATAACTAGTTAGAAGAATAATAAAGCCTGACCTTAATGAATAAAAAGAAACCTTGTTACAACTACAGTGACTGTGGGTGCGGGAAAAGGAATAGAGGGACAACAAAATAATTCAGCTATATAAAAAAAGTCTTCAGCTACTCATATCACCTCAAGAAAAAAAATAACAATAGCTGGATGGCTAAGGATGCTTACAAGGTGTTCTAGTTATGTTTAAAGAAAAATCAATTCTAGCAGTAATATAAACCTTTTTTCTTAGCTGAAATTGGGAAAAAAAAATCAAAATGAGGCAAAAAAAGAGAAGTACTCACCAGATATGTCTGTTCTATATTTAGAAAGAGCAGAATGTGATCAAAGGGGAATGATGAAGCATTTTCCAGGCCATTAGCAATTAAGGAGGATCCTTGACAGGGTCTTCTCAGAATAAACTCTTCTACGTTTCCAGGCACAGATGCTGTAGCACACGCTAATGCAGAGAGGTGCATGAGGTGCTGTAGTGGTGAACAAGCCACCATGCAAAGCCAGAGGCTGCTTGGGGAGCTGGAGTATGTGATGTTGGGGAAAAAAAAAAAAGC
>NW_009612997.1:0-1909 GCF_000690535.1 Cariama cristata | reverse complement strand
CATTCCTGCAAACAGTGTTTTGCAAAGCACTCTAACCTCAATGGTAATGAAAAAGCGTTGGCTGCTGAAATCCATGGTTTGCTGATGTCAAGTTTTAAGTGCATTGTGGAAGACATTTAAAAAAAGACTGGGTGGACGGGTGAAAAAATGATGTCAGTGATGAGTCTGGCAGGACACGTAGGAAAACCAGTGAGAAACCAGTGGAGAGGGGAGGAGGGTAGAAGACATGATGGCATGGAAAAAATCTGCACAGATTCACAGAGGGACAAGGAATTGACAGACAAAACTGATAGAATTTTTGCTACGTAGAATTTATATAGACTCTCAAAAGGGGTAAATATCTCAGTCAAAAATGCCAAGAGGCATTAAAATATATTTTTAAGAGAGTCAAAACATAGGTACTCTTGCCGTACATATATATAGCAAATATTTAAGCTATGCATAGATAGCTCTAAGAGCAAGAAATACTAGTGACTAAGCATTCCTGGGACAACAGGAGGGCTGGAAAGACTTAGGGAGCAGGGCTCACAAGCAACCTCATGTGAGTTCTCAGCCAGTCGCTGATGGTATTTTTACATATCTGTTATCCCCATGTGACATCATTGGTGTGCTCTGTTCTGCTTTGCCTCACAAGTTGGAGTAGATGGAACAAAGACTCCTAACCATGATTCCAGGTTGGAGAAAAATGTTTTGAGAGTGAAACATTCAGTTACTTTGCCTCTTTAAAAACAAAAAACAAGTGACAGAATTTTTGCCCGGTACCTAAAGCCACTTCATGCTGATGGTCTAGATGGCAGTTTAGTCAGGCTGAACAATGCATACCAGGAGCCTGAGGCCATGTGCGTTCAGTGAGATTTCAGTGTCTGCTTGGGATCCAGCACCTAAACGACTTGGTAACTAAAAAGCTGGAGATTATAGAGATTACAAACATTTTATTTTTTTTTTCTTCTGTCCCAGGACTCAGAGCAAGGCCAACAAAGGGTGCTCACATGGTTGGTTTGGTGGAGAGTTGGGCAACGTTACAGGAGGGCTTTGAGACCTGCAATGTCAGAGTTAAGTCATGAACCTGCCTTTTGTGAATGGCATCTGTTACAAAGGAGTTCAGGACGTTATCGTTTAAGATGTTTGTCTTATATGACTGTCCAATATATGCCCTGTCTCATAGTCTTCCCTATCAGAGACCTGTATCACCTCTTCCTTGCACAGATCTTGTCGATTGCTTTGCTCAAAGACTCATTTACTTCAGAAGTGGTCAGAGTATGTTTTAAATAGCCAAGACTTTTTTTACTGTGCCTATACAGTCACTATTTTGTTACATTTTGGTGTGCTTTTCCAAGCAAGCTTAATTAGTTTCCACAGCTGCTCAAGATGATTTTTCACTACATGGCATCTTGCTTAACGCTGAAGTTTCATGCTGACATCTTGACAAGGTGGTCTGAGGACAACTAGCCATTTCTTGGGGACGCAATGCATGTGTGGTAGTGTGTGCAAATGCCAATGAAGTATAAAATAATTTCTCTAAACAAAGTTGCCATAAAAGGGAATTTTCCTGTAACACAACTACTAATTACCATACCGCAGCATCACTTGAATTTCCTCTGTATTAAAAAAGAAAATGAAAGGTACAGGTTGCCACCCCTAGAAATGGTTGGCTGCCCATCAGAGAAGCTGTCCCTTGGATCGGCTGGAAAGCTTTGTGTCAGCACAGCCCTGCAAAGGGGTGAACCTGTACCTCTGCTGCATCCCTATCCCACGCTGGCCCAGCACGGCAAGCCCTGGTGCCTGGCCAGTCGAGGAAGGCAGGGTCAAGCCTTTGGCCAGGATCAGTGTCTTTCTGTACCTTTCCCTTGCAAGGCGTTCATAAAGCAGGATGGATTCTAAGCTGCTCTTAGAGCTGGTTTGTCCTAGC
>NW_009612996.1:0-3427 GCF_000690535.1 Cariama cristata | reverse complement strand
CTATGATTCTATGATTCTATGATCTCTGCAACACACATAATACTGTTGCATTTACAGATTTACCCTTTCTAATCTCATGAAGGCCACTGCCATATTGTCTTTGTCTTTCTGATCTCTTTCCTGTTATAATGCGGTGAGAGAGCATTTGCTTGTAGGCTCTCATGCTTCTCTCTGCTTTGGACGACCCAGACCCACCCTCCAGGAAGTCACGTGAAACTATTTACTTATGGTGAGCCAGAAGAAGGGGATGAGGGGCTTGTGAGGAGACTGAAAACCTTTTAACATCTCATAAAATAGCTCTTCTTAAGTGAGGAATGTTTGAGTTCACCTCCAAAGACTCTTAGAGGTGCTCTGGTGGGAATTTCTTTGCTAGAATAGCTTAGCAGATCCACGCAAGTGTGTTGGTACTTACAATTTACAGTATAAATATGAAGACGTACAAGCATGATTTATTGATAGAGCATAAGCTATATATAGTGCCCTTAACTGTATTATTAAAACTGAAGGTAAATAATTAATGGAATGAAGAAAAGATACATAAAACTCTGGCAGTTTTGATGGGAAGCATTCCTGTCTTGCAGTAATTAAAACTGAATATATTCTGAGTACATTTTTATATCTTTCTGACAAAAAAGATTATTTGCCCGCTTCACATGCATGCTAAGAGACACTGCGTGTGGCCGCAGAACCTGTGCAGCCAGTGTGAGAGAAACCAGGGAGGAAAAATGCTTATGGCTATCAGGCTTGAATGCCACCCCATGCTCAGGATAGGATTACTGTCTGTGGGTATTGACCAGCTCTACCTGGTTGACCCTCAAATTAGTTTCAGATTAGCTATAACTCAAATAACATGTTTTAGTTTTGCCAAGTTCAATGCTGACCATTCCCATGAGAAATATTACAGAGAGGTACAGGCTTACTTCAGCAGAAAGCAAGAGACAAAGCTAACATTTTTTATGATTAGAATCAGAGGACTACTCAAGAAAAGTAAAATTCAGCTAGCAATTGGTTATGCCTCCACAGGCATCTCTCCTGGGTTTAAGAGGAAAAGATAACGCGCGGACCACTCTGAAGAACCACAACTCAAACTGGCCTTTTCATGACTCAGGCCATCTAGTTTACTGAATTGAGTCAGTTAAAGACGCATAGGGTCAAATACCCTGTAACACCTTTAGGGTATCTTTTTTCACTGGATGAATAGTCATTCATTTACATCATTTCCACACTAACAACATTAGTAAGGTCCAAGTGACCTTACAACTGGTTATTAAATTCCCTGGAGTCAGAACAGCTCAACCTCATAAGCAGTTGTCAGACAGTCTAAACAGTCCCAACACTTAACCCAAATGCATTCAAATGCAAACAACGCCAAGGCCTCCCTACCTTATTGTCCAGGTAAGAGAACCCAAATGTCTTCATCAAGGTCCACAGAAAATTGTTCCTAAATTCAGCACCAGCAAAGCCTCGAAGTGCGAGAGGTCTTCTACTCACACCGGTGCATCTGCCAAACCCTTCTGCAAAAATCAGTGGTGCTCTCCCGTCCAGTCTGAAGATCAATGGTGCAAAAACCTAAAATCCTAGTTCCACCTTTTGAAACCTCAAGTAGAGGCACAATCCATTGATTTCAACAGATTTTGGAGCAGTCCTACAGAACTTTCACTGACCCACAAGCAACGATACACAAAAACCAACAAGGCACCAAAGGGAACATTAAACTTCCACTTCAGTCAGCCAGGCCTGTGGTAGCAACAATCCCGGAGCCACCAGCAACGTCAGGCAGTTCCACAGAGAAAGGAGTAGAAACTGCTGCTCTTGAGGATTAACTGCAAGAAACTTGAACAATTATTTCAAAGTGTTTCTTGCATCCCAAACCCACAGAAACTGGGAATGACAAAATTAAGTGGCAGATGGTGGCAGTAGGGTAATAGTTGATTTCAGTGAAATGGAGAATTGGACATCACATTTCTCAGCAGTCACTGCTATTCCTGAACTAGTTTTGACTTTAAGTTGATTCCAGTTCCTTTAGGGAGTGCAAAGCAGAGCTCCATCAGCTGATGAACTGCAGTCTGGCAGGACAGCATCAGAGAAGCACTCCAACCACTCTTGAGGCTTCCTTCTGAGAATCTCCAAATGTAACTAAGAGCAGCTCTATTCCTCCTGCCAGGGGCACCTATAAGAACCAGATGCAACAGTAGTAACTGCCAGAATCAAGTGGTAGAAAAATGTCTGCTCATATGGTGAGTATCGCGGTCATTCTTAGCTACTTAGTCAGTTGGTCTAATGGGGCATCTTCAAGTGATTTTGGTGGTTCCTACCTCAAGAAGTGCTCAGCGACCTAAAATAGTGCAGTTGTCAACTTCACCATCTCAGGAACATGGCTGCTCGTAAGAAGGCACATAGATGAGGGAGATGTTTTCTGCCCATCATTTTCACTGAGAATTTCAATTTTGTACGAATTCATCACGGCCCTTGTTCCCTGACACTGTGGTTAAGGCTGGCTGGCTGTAGATAGGATGAAGGTTTATCTTCATTTCTATAGATTTAAGTGCTTTCAATGCTCATAATGGATAAAACTTGTTTCTGGCTGTAATTTTACTGTAGTATTGCTGCTTTCTGAAGGGATAAAAAAACCCCGTGAGATCCAGACGGCTCCAAAGTGCTGCATTTCTTACAGCATTAGGGCACTTGTGGTGAGTCCTTCCCAAACAGACGGCCCACCTGCTCCAGTCAAAGCCCAGATGAGAGTCTGTGCCCGTTCCCATGCTCACAGAATTCATCTCCCAGGGAAAAAGGCTGAATGGCCACCAAGCACTAAAACTAATGACCAATGTTAAAATCAATGCTTCTGCAAGTTCTGACAGCTTTCCAGTCGTTTTTAATAAAGCTTGGCATATATAATAAATGAATAACCAGACATGAAGAATAAATTACAAGCCGTTTATACAGCTTTATGTATCTGTGCTCCTGAAATACCTCCAGTCTCAAGCACATCAATGTCCTCTCATAATGAAAGCGCACAGTTCCTACATTTACACAAACGCATTCCTACATGTGCAGACACACGTTATTAGATGCAGGTGTCCTGTATTTAAATCCAACGAAAACGCCTGGGAGAACCAGCACTTGGACTGCACAAGCCAAAGAGCGAACTTGGGAGAAGTAGCTCGGCGGCGGGATGTTCTTTCTGCACTCAGCACCGAGCGCCAGCGGGCAGCCTTCCCCCACCTGCTCCCCAGCCAGCGGGGCAGCCGGCATGGTATCTGCCTCAGAGGGACTGTGCCTGATGTGCCGCTCTGCGCACACACCCGCAGGGAGACCTCCACAAAACCACAAACGAGACGCCTGACGAGAGGGGAAAATGGCGCCACTCCGCCCCCGCCGGCGGAGAGGTGGTGACAAGCACGGCCGGAAGTGACGCCTGGCCGGG
>NW_009612995.1:0-652 GCF_000690535.1 Cariama cristata | reverse complement strand
AGTCCCCATCCCTGGGGGGATTTAAAAGCGTTGTTGGAAGCACCGACTCACAACGGCATTGTAAGCCAAAGCATCTTTATTCCGCTGGCAGGGAGGACACAGGGTCTGCGCCCTTCAAAATGTGTGTGTCCCCCCAAAGGTAAAATTTTGGACACCTTTCTTAGCGAAATTCTCTAAAATCCCACACATTCCGCGGTTAGTCCCCAGTAAGCCAGCGGTTTACTCAGTTTACTCTTCAGTCTGTTGTCACGGCTCCCACGGCCCCTCCGGTAGCGAGGTGTACGGGTGCTTAAAAACCTCCCCGAGGTGCGCATCGCCCCCGCGCACTACAGCGGGTTCCTTCTTGCCGTTAGTTACAAACAACGTTTTGTCACAAACGCCTTAGAGGGATATTCGGCTTGGTCACACTCACGGCAAGAGACCCACTCGTGGCAAGAGACCCACTCACGGCAAGAGACCCACTCGTGGCAAGAGACCCACTCACGGCAAGCGAGGCCCACCGCGATGTTCTCTGTGTCAGGTGTGGTGCTCAGGGACACGGCTTGGCCGGGCTGGGTGGGCGGTTGGACTCGGTGGTCCTGAAGGTCTTTCCCACCCAAAACGACTCCGTGACTCTGTGCTTTCCTCTGAAAGCGGGACGCAGGGGCAGAAG
>NW_009612994.1:336-628 GCF_000690535.1 Cariama cristata | reverse complement strand
GGACGTGATGGGAACCAGGAGATGATAAGAGTCAGGACGCAGCGTGGCACGAGGACTTGGCGTGGCACAGGGACACGATGGGCACCAGGACATGATGTGGCACGTGACGGACACGAGGATGGGATGGACGTGGTGCATGAGAACGTGACAGGCACAAGGATACGGTGTGGCATGAGGACGTGGCATGCACAGGGAGACGACGGGCACAAGAACACGGCGTGGCACGAGGATGCGGTGTGGCACAGAGACATGATGGGCACCAGGATGTAGCGTGGCAGAAGGACGTGGCGTG
>NW_009612994.1:0-320 GCF_000690535.1 Cariama cristata | reverse complement strand
CGATGGGCACCAGGACATGATGTGGCACGTGACGGACACGAGGATGGGATGGACGTGGTGCACGAGAACGTGACAGGCACAAGGATACGGTGTGGCATGAGGACGTGGCATGCACAGGGAGACAACGGGCACAAGAACACGGCGTGGCACGAGGATGCAGTGTGGCACGGAGACATGATGGGCACCAGGATGCAGCGTGGCAGAAGGACGTGGCGTGGCGCACGATGGGCATGAGGTTGCGACGGACACGGTGCACGAGAACGCGGCAGGCACCAGGACGTGTGGGGCACGAGTACATGGCACGGCACCAGCACACAGCG
>NW_009612993.1:2656-10423 GCF_000690535.1 Cariama cristata | reverse complement strand
CGGGGAGGGGAGGTGTTGAGATTTGTCCCCTGGCCGCCTATCCCTTCATTTTCCCACCGCTAAAAGGCAGCAAATTGGATGAGAAGCACGAAGAGAAAGCAGGGTGGCTGTTGGAGAAGGTGTCTGCGGTGTCATGTGCCCTGCGTCCTTTTAGCTGCACGCTTTTGGTCCATTGCTGCGGGATGGAAAGCTTAAATAAACACATTCTGTGGTTAAATCCTGAGATCCTGGTGCAACGTACGGGAAATTAACGCCGCCAGCTCCTGCTGTTCCTTGCGTGTGCCTAAAACCTTGGCTCCTCAATCCAGAGGACTGTGTGAAACTGCCCTTACGGAGAAGGGGGGGGAAACTATACTTGTGTCCATGATGAGGGAGAAAAAGTTTAGAGAAACGTGACTCTGAAGCTACCTATCCTGAATGAAAATAAACCTAGTACACAATTTTATTATTGTATTATTAATGAACTGTAAAGTGCTCTAGCTTTATCTGAGGGGGCTTTGAACTCCGGGAGAGAAGAGGAACCTGCTCCCTGTGGGGAACAGCCCACGGCTTGGCCACAAGCATCTTCCCAAGGACCCTTACTTTCTTCAAGCTCCAGTCTTCACCCGCAGACTCAACGCTTCTTGTTAATGAGCCGTAATTTCCCTTGCCCAGGGAGCACCCTGAGTAACGAGGCCTTCTCTCTCCCTCTCTTTGCACAGGAGCAGCATCAAGTGGGATTGTCTCGGACCACAGGGCCTATGCAGCCTTCTGTCCCACCGGGCTCCAGCAGCGTGGTCACAGGCACGAGCTCTGGGGGTCCCTTCCTAGGAAACCAACCTCAAGCGGCCATCATGAAGCAGATGCTGATTGAGCAGAGAGCCCAGCTCCACGTGATCGAGCAGCAGAAACAACAGTTTCTGAGAGAGCAAAGGCAGCAGCAGCAGCAGCAGATCCTCGCAGAGCAGGTACGGTATCCGTTTGTCTCGGGCGCTGCAGTCCACGCTGGTAGGAGAGCACGAGTGCTAGAGACAGGGCAACACCAGCCCTTCCTTCTGCGTTTGGTAGGTCTCTCTCTGTGGCTCCTGTCATGGTATTTCAGCAATGGTTATCAAAGAAGAGGCATCTCTCTCAGTCCTAGCGTTAGCTTGGTGAATGTTGCCCATGTTCCCAGCAGTGGACTTACAGTCGCATCGGATTTTAGACACTGGAAAAGTTAGCTCTTAACCTGGTATCTCGTGGTGCATTTATTCCGGCAGAAGCAGACTCTGCTACGGTTACAGTTGCTGGTCCTCTGCCCTACCTCTGACTGTGGTCTTGTGCTGGCAAAAGCTATCTACAGTCATGCAGTGATCTGGGACAAAGAATTGACGTGGGTTAAAAGTAACCTAGCAAAGAAAAAATGTTAGTATTTACCCAGATTGATTCCTTAATCTGGTTTATCAGGTACCAGTACGAGCAATTATGTTAGCACAAGGGAGAGGCAGCATCAAGGGGGGAACCAGAGGCTGAAGTGGGACAACAGTAAAGCCGCCTCTCGCAGCGGCAGGGTGGAACTGCTGCCTTGGAGCCTGTCTCCTGGAGCTCTCGGGCTTTGCAATACGGATGGTAAATTATCCGGTCTGAATGGTAAGGCCTTATGCGTGTTTAACTCGGCTATAGTTTAAAAGCAACCCAGGAGAAAGTCAGTGGAAAGTCACGCTGTTCACTTCCTATAAGCTCACACCTGAGTTTACACTTGCAGTCCCCTAACGTTACCTACATAACCTTTTGATAGGTCAGAAATTGCTTTAAGCTTGGCTTCACCTCTCTTGCTGGGGAGATACAGTTTAAGACCTGGCGTCTGCTTTAATTTGTGTTAGAATTTGTGCGTGTTGTATAACCACAGAAATAGTGATAGCCTTCCCTTCTTCTCACGGTCCTCCTGAGAAATAGAAAAAATCACCCCCAGTAAACAGGAAAGATGCTCCTAGAACTACTCAGGATGAAGATGCATGAATTGGTCCAGGGGTGAGCACGTGCAGAAGAGTGAGGATGCAGTGCTGTTCCCCCATCATGGATTAGGCCCATTCAAGTGCATTAACCCAAGAGCCCGTCACTGCCTTGGCTGCTGAAGACAGACAAGGCTGAGGCTGTCAGGTGTGCTGGCATAGATGAAAAGTGACGAAGTCACAGTCCTCGGGCTCCTAGCTTTTGGGTGTTTTGTGCCTAAGAAAGTTCCCTTTATCTTTTTGATAGCTTGTAACACATATTTCCCAACACAGGGATTAGTACTTGCTTCTTTCCCATCTTTGCCATTCTCCTACCTTCGTTACGCACCCATGGTTTTGGACGCAGTGTTTGTACAGCTGCAGGTGAAGCACCAAGACGTGTCCTTTTAGTAAGTGCTTAGTTGAGTATACCCTAGGCTTTGAAAGCTCTGGTAGACACACTCTGTTTTTATAATCAGCCCTTGATTCTGTTTTAGATGCATGAGTATTCCTAGAAAATAACGGCAGAGGAGCAGTGTGGGCTGGATCAAAGGAGGGAGGCATTTTGCAATCACCTGCTCCCCAAATACCATTCGCTGAAGCACATGAGGAAACGGGCCGTAGTAGCCGTTCTGGCTCGGCTCGGGAATGGTCCTAGGCCACAGTGCTCAGGTCGGGATGCAGTACTCCTTGCAGCTGCGTGGTTTGAGTGCAGAGGTGGAGGAAAGTCTTGTACCAGGCACACAAACCTCTAGACCTTGGCAGGGCTGGGGGAAGGACAGGGTGTGTGGCTACAATTGCCCTTAGACTGAGGTGAGTGGAGTTATTTCATATCCCCGCCTCCCCTTTCAGCCTGAAGACAGTTAAGTTAGCACAGTAGAGGTCGGGATGAAGTGGTTGTAAGTAAGGAGAGATAACGTTAGCCGCACTGCTTGTTCCCTTTTGAACCAAAAGGAGTCTGTGTGCTGAGTAGCCCAAGTGCTCTCCGGAGGACTCTTCAAATGACTCTGCTTGTCTCTCCAGAACAGCTCGATAGATAAGAAACGCTGCAGTCCTGCTGCAGTCCTTTTGCCACCAGCCCCTTTCTCAGCTCACTAATTAAGTAATCATCTTTTTCTCTTCTTCGTTCATTTTCAGCAGTTGCAGCAGCAGTCACATTTGCCTCGGCAGCATCTGCAGCAACAGCGGAGCCCGTATCCAGTGCAACAGGTCAATCAGTTCCAAGGTAAAAGTCATTGTTTTTCCTATATCGGAGCCAGTGTACGCCCCTCAAAGGGGCGTACGTATGAGCATGTTGAAAGTTCACGCGTTTTGTGAAGACCAGGGTTTAAGCAGTGTGCCCGAAGAGGAAGGCAGGCTGTCGCACACTTGCACGTACCGCATATTTTACCAAAGGGGAATGCCAGGTTTGTGTATTTAGTTAAGTTTCTAATTTCCTTTCTGCTCCCCTCAGCCAAAGCTGCATTTTTTTTATTTGGCATTTGTTTTGCCTCTTTGACATCTGGATTCTATGGATTTATCTTGTTTGCCTTCACTCTCATTATGCCTTTTTTTTTTTTTCCAGCTAGTGTCTCTCACTGTATTTTGGTTTTAGCCCTCTTCATTCCCTACATTATCTAATTTGATGAGCAGAGAATTTCAGACAGGTCATCCTTGTCTGGAGAAGAGACTGATAAATGTCAGGTGTGGGAAACAGTGAAATATCTGAGATGTAAATGGAGATTTTTTTTTTTAAGAACTCAAAAAAAGCAAGTATTGTTTCAATGTGCTCACAGATAACTGAAGAATGTAAATACAATCATTTTGGCTTAGGAAAAGAAGTTAATTCTGAGCTTTTTAGGTGCAAAGCATCAGCTGAATGTCTTCACAACCATGGATTCTAAACAGGCATGAAACGAACATGCGTTTGTGCTGTATATTCACGATAGCATCATGGAGCTGCAAGAGAAAACGAGGGAGGCAGGCATAGTGCAGTTGTCGTACCCAGGAAGTGAACGGGCAGCCGGATCTTCTGCTGGTGTATGTCAGGGTGGTTCCTTCTAATCGCCTTCTCATTTTTATCTTCGGCAGTGTAAATTCTGTATGAAATGATTTTTGTCGCCCAGTAATTCATTTGCAAAATCAAAAAGTATCTGTGTGCGCTGCCATACGTTGAGACCCACATGTAAAATCTTTCTGCATTAATGCTTCTTTGAAACCTTGCCTTCATATGTATTATTTAAAAGAACTGGAGAAGAGAGTTTAGGCGGATCTGACAGAGCAAGGAATTAATTTTCATAAATGATCTAATTTAAATATAAATATTTCACCGTTTTTCCAATTTAATCACAAGAATGTAATCCAGTGCAGTAGGTTATGTGTAAATGAGGCCAGAAGGTGGCCCAAAATCTTAAAATCTGTTGCATCTCTCTTTTAACTACTCCTTGTCTGATGTCCTGTCTCTTATGCCAAGCACAGTAGTTAACAAACGTAGTACGGGAACCACTTGCTGGTAGTGACTCCTTTGGAGGTTTTCAACTGCTGCATTCAATTAGAAAACAGCTACGGGTGTATTAAGTAAGTTTTTAACAGTATCTGTATCTTAAGCACTTGCTGGACTTACTGTAAAAAGAGACTGCTTCTAAGCATGGAAGGAGGAGGTGATCTAAATTAAGAAAAATCAAGGGTACCCCAGTGCCAGTCATTAAGAAAACAGTTTGATAGCATGGATAAAGTAAAAGCTGCCACTACATTTGCCCTGTTCAAGTGAGATCCAGATGGTCTCCCTCCATGCTACAAAATGTTTCATTTATCTATACGTTGGAACTGAAAGCATCCTCCAGAAGCTTATCCTGCTGCAGCAGAAAGGAGATGTAGCAATCCTCTGCGTTATGTGCAAAACTGTGGAAATGACGCTTGCTTTATTCATACCCATTTCTTATGGAAACCGAGCCAACATAAATAACAGGGCCCCATATTCTCTGTTCTCCACAGCTGTTCGGTTGTGTTGTCTGCCACTGAGGGACAACAGATAGGGGCTGATTTAAGAACGTTCAGATTTTGTTGTACGGTTTGTGACTCTTAAATCGCCCATTTTATATTTACATTCTTGCATTTAATAATGTTTGAGCCGGGAGCAACTGCGTGCCTCGTACCCTCGGAGCTTCACCTGCAGAGGATTGTACTTAGTTTGGTATGGTAGTGACTCCAACCCACAATGAACCCATGGCATAATCAGAGCTCCGGTAATTGTTTTTAAATAAAGATAGTAAATACAGAAGCATATTGGCTTCCCAGAAATCGATAGCTCCCCCCACCCCTGAAAGGAAGCCACAAGCATGGTTCAGTTATCTGCCACGGTGTGGAATTTAACAAGGTTAGGATTTTCTGGTTTCCCATCACTGGCCTAAGGTGGAGTAAAATGTGCTTATAGTATTGATTCACTAATACACTCTCCCTGCTTTAAATGTCTGCAAAAAACAATTTTTCTTCTTTCCATAGACTTAATCAGTAACAATGATATAGAAAATCCATTCATTTATGCCTCCTGAGCTATTAAAAAATTGATTGGCCTTCTGAGCCTGACATTTCCATTTTCAAGGCTTACTTTTGAAAGACAATGGAGATATTTAAGAGAGAGCTTCAAATGGTAAACTGAAGTTCAGCTGCTTTGCTGCCATGGAAGATGACCAGTGGAAGCTTTCTCATTTGCTTGCTAGAAGCTGAATTAGGCTTATCTGAAGAAACTAAGTGCTACTGAATCACAGTGCATGTGCAACTTTGAAGTTTTAGGGAGTCATTTTTTTCATGGAGCAGGATGCACATTGTTACTAGTCCTGGAGAAAAAAATACACACAGAAAGAAAGACTCGCATGTACTTTTGAAAGGGGATTTTGACTCCTAGGTCACTTAAAAAATTTAATCTGTGGTCCTAGCGAAGTAAGAGAAAGGCAGGTCTGTTTTAGCCCTGCAGCTCCTCTGGCTGTCTTGCTTAAGTACCCGAGTAGGTTATTATCAGGGAGGCAATCATGGCTGTAATCATGCATCACGCGTGCAATCGTGTTGCCTCGATTCTTCAAGCATCTGAAGCCATGAATCCCTTTGGGTACACATCCCAAAATTGTCATAATTGAGAATTACTTAGTGAGTAAATCATTGGCCTTTTAACCTTGCCAGCCTCCTTTTAGGCCTTAAGGGAAATTAGTCTGCATCGAGGGTATTCTCTGCTGAACAGTGTCCCGCTTCACAAATTGAATACCTAACACGATCAGCGATTCCTGTTTAGGGTAGCACTTGAGCTGCGTTGACTGTCACCTCCAAGGAGGGGGGACTTGGCAGGTCAGGACAGGCTGCAGCCAGAGCGAAGCGGGGAACACATAATCTCTGAAATGCAACTAAGATTAGGCAGTGAGCACATCTGCCAAGGGTGGATAACCTTCTAGCTCTCTGCTAACCTTCACGTGAAACAATAATTTATTCGCTCAGAAAGAACAGCAATCTGAAATCCTACTATGATGCAGAAGGCTCCTACAGATTCTCTCGAATGCAAAGACATGTTAATTAAGATTTACAGGGTTGTGGTTTTTTTCTTACCATCCTCCCTTTTTGGTGTAGGTTCTCCCCAGGATATAGCAGCTGTGAGAAACCAAGCGGCACTCCAGAGCATGAGGACATCCCGAATGATGGCCCAGAACGCGAGCATGATGGCAATGGGTCCTTCCCAGAACCCGAGCACGATGCCCACGACCGCAGGCCAGTCGGACATGGGCATGGCTCCTTACAGCAACGCCTCTTCCAGCCAGCCGGGAATGTACAGTCTGAGCACAGGGATGAGCCAAATGTTGCAGCACCCAAACCAAAGTGGCATGAACATGGCACATAGCGCAGGCCAGGGAACGAGACAGCCTGCCTCTGGACAAGCGGTGGGAATGGTCGGCAATTTTGGTCAGAACATGCTGGTAAACTCTGCTCTTCCCCAGCATCAGCAGCAGATGAAAGGACCTGTGGGCCAGGTCTTACCCAGGCCACAAGCACCACGACTTCAGAACCTGATGGGGACTGTCCCTCAAGGAACACAAAACTGGCAGCAGCGAGGCTTACAAGGTATACCTGGAAGGACTAGCAGTGAAATGGGGCCCTTCAATAATGGCACAACGTACCCGATGCAGTCTGGGCAGCCACGGCTGTCCAAGCAACATTTCCCACAGGGGCTTAATCAGACAGTTGTGGACTCGAGTGGAACGGTAAGAGCCCTGAACCCAGCGATGGGGAGACAGTTGCTGCAACCACTGCCTGGGCAGCAAGGAGCCAGCCAGGCCAGGCCAATGGTAATGCCTGCAATAAGCCAAGGGGTCCCCACGATGCCTGGCTTTAGCCAGCCTCCGACGCAGCAAATGCCAAGCGGTAACTTCGCTCAGAGCAGCCAAGGCCAGGCCTACGAGAGGAATCCCACTCAGGACATATCTTACAACTACAGTAACGAAGGAGCAGGGGGGTCGTTCTCCAGTTTAGCAGAGGGCGCAGACCTTGTGGACTCCATCATTAAGAGCGGACCAGGGGATGAGTGGATACAAGAACTGGATGAGTTGTTTGGAAACCCCCAGTGAATGGGCTTGTATAGTCTGGAGCTTTGGTTGTTATGTTTGAAAAAAGAAAAGAGAGAGTTGGATGTTCTCCCCATCCTTGGATTGTTGGGTTTTTGTTTGAATCGGTTTGGTTTGGGGTTATTTTGTTTTCTTTTGTTTTTAATCATGCAAACTGAGCTGATCTGTAGCCAACTTTGGAAGATTCAGGGGACGATGAAAACATCGGCATCCCAAGACTTCCACCAAGCAATCTC
>NW_009612993.1:687-2625 GCF_000690535.1 Cariama cristata | reverse complement strand
GAGGGGAGCCCCCGGTTTGTGGGGGGGGGGGGGCGGGTCAGGATGGGGAAACTGGAAAAGCAAGGTGATGCCTCTGGTTGGGAAAATTTGGTCTTTCCCCACTGAAACGAGGCTTCATTGCACAGTGGTATGGGGTGGTCCCGATATCTTCCACCTCATGTAACTGAGAACACTGCAACTTTCAGGGGAGCGGATGAAAACAGCCGGGAGCAAAGCCTAAAGATGTCCACGGGCGATTGCACAGGCCCTGGTCGGAAGCGGGCTTAACCCCGGGGGTAAGCAGGTCTCGGTGAGCCACGGCCAGGCCCGCAGGGCCAGCTCCGGGCTGTCACAAGGGAACGTGCGGCACATGTGTGACAAACCTAAACAGTCACAGGGAGATCACCATTTTCACTGCAGAGTGATAAAAATCCAATAAAAGTGTAGGAGAACATAAATTTGGTGGTGCGGTGAGGACAGTTTGATTATGGGGCTGCTGCTGGAGCTGGCTTAGGTGAGTGGGTTAACTTCATGGGCTATTTAAGTCCCCTTGGGACTTGCATTAGTGCTTCCCTGTCAGAGCACTTTGGCGTGTATCTGCTGCCTGGCGGTGCAGAACAGCAGCGACGAGTGGTGCTGAAGGCCCGAGAGGTACCAGGAGACATCAGCGTAGGTCCTAGGTGGGTCCGTCTCTCTCATTCCTCCCCACTATGTTTTCAGTTCACTTCCTTCCCCTCCCGTCCTTCAATGTAAAGCAAGGTGAGCTGGCTGCACTTTTTTTCAGGTGAGCAACAACTGCCGCAAAGGGGCAAGCAGGGGAGGAGAAAACAGGCACGAGAGAAGGTACAGGGAAGGTTTGGCACGCAGAATGAGTCTCTCCTCTCCTCATGAAAAGTGCAAGTTTGGCAGGTAGTATTACCCTGGGGTGTCTGGGCTCTCCATGTGGGGTTATATGCAATCTGATCTTCAGTTTTAAACAGGTGTTTGGTCTAATCTCTTTGGTTTGCTGGAATAAAATTCACTGCAGTATTTGAAGAACAGGAACCGATGAAGGTCTACTGTAAAGATCATTCATGAATGGGTAAAATAATTGATGTAGTTATTACAAACATGGGGTCTGCCCAAATAAGCTTGCAGGTAATAGCGACGTATCACTGTCTCCACTGTGTGGACCAGTGCTGAGCAGCACTGCAATGAAGTCGTGATATATCTTGCACAATATCGAGATGCCAGCCATTCTGAACATCTAAAGCAGCGGTTCCCAAGCTGCAGTCTGAGGCTGAGGTAAGCTGTCCTTCAAAACCTATCACCTTTTTAGTGTTCTCAGCTGCAAGCTGCTTATCAGGTTATATAGTGGTGCATAAAAAACGTTAACGTGATCCACAGTCCAAAAAGTTTGGGAACCTCTGGCCTAATGCTGGCCTCTGTGAGCCATGAGACATGCTCTGCAGTGAAAGTGTCTGTAGTGTACAGGTACCAGTACCAGCTATCCAGCTAGCGATTACTCCGTGTGTGCTGCTCTCCTTGGGCCCGGCGATGCCAAGCACTGAGCCGCTGGAGTCCATGGGAGCTGAGGGGCTCGGCACCTTGCATTTTCAAGTCCTGCCTTTCCCTGTGGAGCACAGATATGCATCACGTTAAGGAGTGGAAGCGAAATGGGCCTGGAGCCACCTCAGCATCCCGTTACGGTTCCCTTTTGTGCAGTAACCCCTTGCAGGGCTTACTTAGACGAGAGGAAGTCTCTGTTTTAAATGCTACGATGTAGGCAGGACAAGCTGCATTTTTAACATGGACTAGCTGGTCAAGGTGAGCTATCAATCCAGCTTGCCTCGACTGTAGAATTTTTAAAAAATGCTTTAGTTACATCTCTTGTAGCTAACCCCTTCTTAAAACACAGTGCAAGGACCTATTCCAGTTCCTCCTGAAGACGATAGATTGGCCTGTCCGCTGCTTCAGCAG
>NW_009612993.1:377-651 GCF_000690535.1 Cariama cristata | reverse complement strand
TTCGGGGAAAGGGAGCCCCAGCCAAAGTTTTCAGTCCCTCTTGCGGGTAAGCAGCTCTCGGTCAGACTAGCCTGAACAGAAGGGATAGGCAAACAGTGAGAGAAGTGGTATCCCGAAGGGACGAGGGCATCGTGCATACGTGTGCGTGAGCGTGTGGGTGAGGGTGCAACGGGCTGGCGTGGCACGAGCCTGTCCTGCCCTGTAACCACAGAGGCACGCCAGGACAAGGAGGCAGCGAGCCCGCTGCGCGGGGAACGGCACAGCATCCCTTTCT
>NW_009612993.1:0-346 GCF_000690535.1 Cariama cristata | reverse complement strand
CCCCCCTGCCAATGCAGAGGTGGGTTTAGAAACACACAACCACCACGCGACAGCCAAGTCCAAATCTGTGTGCATCAGGGAGATACGGGCTTTGGTGAATAAATGGTGATGAAGACTGAGTCTCTTTGTCTTTGTAAAGCTTCCTCCAAATACTCTGTACTGGGACCAAGTACTAGAGAGGTAGATTTTATTAGATTTGGGGTTGGTTGTTTTTTTTTTTCCTTTCTTACTATGGTGCTGATGTATATGTAATGTTAAAAAAAAAAAGTTATTTGTAAATATGTTTTTACAATTCTACAGATATCACTGGGTCTACTATCTGTAAAATATATACATATAAATATAT
>NW_009612992.1:0-2104 GCF_000690535.1 Cariama cristata | reverse complement strand
TCCTCCTCCTCAGGGCTGTTCTCAGTCCCTTCATCCCCCAGCCTCTATTGATACCGGAGGTTGCCCCGACCCAGGTGCAGGACCTTGTACTTGACCTTGTTGAACCTCCTGAGGTTCCCACAGGCCCACTTCTCAAGCCTATCCAGGTCCCTCTGGATGGCATCCCGTCCCTGAGGCATGCCAACTGCATCACTCAGCTTGGTGGTGTCAGCAAACTTGCTGAGGGTGCACTCGATCCCGCTGTCTGTGTCATTGAAGATACTAAATAGCACTGGTCCCAGTATGGACCCCTGAGGGACACCACTTGTCACCGTCTGGACATTGAGCCATTGACCACTATCCTCTGGCTGCGACCATTCAACCAATTTGTTATCTACCAAACAGTCCACCCATCAAATCCATGTCTCTCCAATTTAGAGAGAAGGATGTTGTGGTGGACTGTGTCAAAACCACATGTTAATTCTCTTAAGAATACTTGTGAAGTTTCAGAAAGGAGGCCTGTGCATTTGCAGCTTTTTAGAGCACTCAAAAAAAAAAAATGTTTCTAAGATGGGAAATGGGATGCCAGTTCAAAGCTATGCAAAGCTTCTCAACAAACTGAAGGGAGTGAGCAAAGAACATCCACCTGCCCTGACAAACGATGAGCTGCAGGACTTTGTCGTGGGTCCAGCTCCCCTCTCGCCAGGTTGCAGACTTGAGGTGTGACTGATACAAGATGGGGCTGTTTATTGACTAATCAACACACTGCTAATGGTCTAATAAATCAAAGAGCTAATTTGCGAACTAGTTAACTTCTAATAATAGACCGCTATTATTTACAATTCTGTCCTTCACGCTCTGATTAGTTACACACAATTACCGAGTTACAGTTTAGCACTTGTGGTAGTAGTGTATACACAGCTACCATTGAGTAACAGCTCTGTTGCTCCTCATTCTACCTCCCACAACACTCAGTAACCGCTATTTTTGTTTCTGGATCCTCCTTTTTGCCACCATAATTTCCTCCTTTCCTTGCTTGGGGTTTTTTTTCCCCCAAATAAACAACTCGCCCATAAACACTTTTTCCTCATTGTTGCCAATTTTACTACATCTGTTCCCAAAGCTGGTATTTCTACTGCCTAGATCTTGGCGTTACATGTAATTATTTATATACCTGCCTACATACAAGTGACCTTGCAAGCTTCTGCTTCCCCAAAAGATCCCGCAAACTTCCCTTCATTTTGGCCCACACTGGCTCTTAAAAATGATTAATTTTTTCTTGTGGTTCTACCATGTGTAAAAAACTGCAGCTTCAGAAGATATTCACAAGTGTCTCTTTCCTAGCTCTGGAGGAATTACTGAAATTAGAAAGAAGAGAAATGTAACAAATCAGCCTTTTTTATGCTGCAAAGGAAAAATATCCCCTACAAGTCTTCTGGCATTAAAGTCAGTTTTGTTTTAAAGTGTCTTAAATCAGGCTCCTTCCTGTGTCCTTAAGTCTCTTTGCTGTCAAAGGATTCTCTCTCTTACACTAAAAAGTCCTCTCCTACTTCTCAGATTCATGTTCCTCACACCACAGGCCTAATCTGCAACTTCCAGCTCAGCGCAGGAGGTTGCTCCAAAACAAACTTGGTACAGCGTTGGTCACACGTGCGACACACATGGCAACATGCGTGGTGAGGCCGTACAGCTGCGGTGACGCAGTGCGACCTGACAGCCCAAAACTGCAATCTCCAAACCAAAAAATGACCAACTGACAGGATTAGCATGAAGAGTAAATCAAAGGTTTCACCCAAAAGATTTAATGGCAAAGTCCTGACAGCAAACAGTTGATGTCTGCGGGTATGAGCAGCCTGAGGATGCGTTAGGTCCCGCAGTGGAGGGGAAACCCAGCGATGGCAAGGGCTGACATCTGCCTCCTCCATCCAGCTGAAAAGAAAAAAAAAAAAGAGAGAAAAATAATCAAACAGGGCTTCGGATAAACTATTTTGACCAATAATTTTCAGCTTTCTGGTAACACGTGGCACTGCTGCTTGTTCAAATGATGCGCCAGGGTTCTGCTCCAGCGCCTGACGGGTACGGGCCCTACTCGGCTGCTTTGGGCCTGCGGAGGAGAAGTACCGGC
>NW_009612991.1:0-950 GCF_000690535.1 Cariama cristata | reverse complement strand
CACCCACCCACCCTGACATCCCTTCCCCTCCGGCTGGCACGGGACCACGAGCACCCACCTGGGCACGGAAAGTGGGGGGTGCCTGCTCACCCCTCCGCGTGAAGTCCTTGTAGCCGAACTCGGGGTCCTCCACGAAGCAGAGGACGTTGGACTGCAGGGAGTGATCCGCAAGATCTACAAGGCACCACCGCAGCGGCCGTGAGCGATGCAGCGTGACCCCGGACAGAGCCAGCCCTGCAGCTGGGGGTCTGATCCTGCTCCTCCCTGGGCAGATGCTGGCTCCTTCCCCCCTCCCCTGTGACTTCCCTGGTCCGCAGGGACCCCATCCCCAGCCAGCTGCACCCCTGCACCTCCTTACCTGAGGGAGCGACCAGCAAACTCTCCGTCTTCTCCAGCTCAAAGCGCGTCGCCATCTCCTCCTGCGTGACACCCTCCTCCTCCAGCTGGCTTTCCTGCAGCAGCTTCATCCTCTCCATCAGCACCTCCACCTCCCGCATGGCATCTTTGCCCTGGCAAAGCAAAGGGCAGAGTCAGCCCTGCCCCAGGTCGAGCAAAGTGGCAGCGGGGTCGCAAGCCCAGAGCAGCACAGAGCCACGTTCAGCTCTGCTGTCACTTGGAGCAGCCCCAGGGCTGTTCTACAGAGCATCTCCCTCTGGGTTTGTCCTGCCCAGACCCCAGCAGCTCCTGTGCCTTATCCCTGGATGCTGGGAAGCCGCGTGGAGGATGCGTGGAGGATGCTCCCGCGGGGAGGATGCTCCCGCGCGGAGTATGCTCCCGCTCAGCCCTGAAGCATCTGCTATTCCCAATAAAAGGCCTTGGGGCAATTCCCAGGGGAAGCACCACAAAGCAGTCCCCCACCATGCCCTCCCTTCCCAGCCCTACCCCTGTAAGGCAAAGCCTTCCCCCCCGCCTTGCTTTACCCCAGAGCCCCCCATGCTGTCGTCAGAGGC
>NW_009612990.1:16803-22498 GCF_000690535.1 Cariama cristata | reverse complement strand
CCGTGGGGAGGACCGGAGTTCCGCGGGGTTTAGCCACGGCCCCCCTCGCGGTGCTTGGGGCATGTCTACGCCTGACATCCCCTGGGGTGGGGCAGCATGGGGGGAATCCGCTCCCCTCAGAGCAGCATCGCAGGATTGCTCATCATAAGGCAGATTTCACGTGTTGGTGGGGGAAGCGGCACTGGAGGCTTTAGTTGTTAGTTAAAAAAAAACAACAAAAAAAAAGGAGCTATGAACAGAAGCACTGACTGTGTAAAATCATTTGTCTCTCGAATAACCTGCATGGAGGAAGCCTTCCTTGAAGGAGCAAGGTATGTTACTTCGTGACACATCTCACCTTAATCGAAAAGGTGATGCTACAGAGCAGGTCGGATGCTGTGTGTCCACTTAGCCTACGTACAGTTCACATTCCAGTAAAGGCAGTATCTCTCCACACTTCCTTACCCTCAGAAGTATTTCCATGCAAGCTGCTGCGCTGTCCGTGATGCGTCTTGCCGAGCTCAGGAATCCTGTGAGAAGGTATTCAGTAGCTTTATTCAGAGCACACGTCGGAGGGCTCAGATGTTCTCCACCTTGAATTTATTTTATTTAACTTCACCTCAGGTGATCACTCGACCTGAAAATATCTGGAGTGTATACTGTAAGGTACCTTTTTATCCTCTTTGCGTTGAAGTAATTCTGTTTTCTTTAGCTGGAGCGTACCCTTTCATGAGAAAAAATTTATCCCTTGGATAAAGTATGTGAAATCATACATTATCATGAGAAGTAGGGGGGGCTTTTTAAAATGCGTTTTGGTATATCAGCTGTTTAGTGTATTTGAAATAGTGTAAGAAATATTCAGAATGCTTAACACACAAATTACTAATCCGAAGGAAGACAGTATTGTCTCATTTTTCTCAGTTGAGCAGCTTAGTCCCTGAACTTTGAAAACTCCCAAAACATTTGAAGAATGCAGCAGAAAGGGTTAGTTTTAGATTGGCCTTCACCTGTTGATTTGTCACATAACTTTGAAGAAAAAAGGATACATGCATTAGTTCCAGGGCTGTGTAGGTGGTTCTTCACTCTTAAGTAAACTGAAACTGGCATGTGAAAATGGGGTTAATGTATCCTGTGTGAAATAAAACTTAAGCTAACATAGTGCACTGCTGTGGTGCCATAAGTCAAGCACAGGAGGTTTCTGAGCTGCTTTTAAAAACTAACTCTTTTCTAGAGACCCACCCCTACAACCCACAGATGCTCTAATTTAACATGGTGTAGTGTTGTATGGAAAACAGACTTAATCAGACAGCATTTGGCTACCTCCCAGTGCTTTCTAATTATTCAAGTAGTTTGAATTCTGTCCAGTGCTTGAAAGTTGGTACATTTTCAAGTGGAGCTGGAAAACCTACCGCTTCTTGGAATAATTGTGCCATAAACTTTTGTAATTCGTTGGTTTGTCCTTAGACTGAATGGGAGAACTAAAGCCATGATGGTTCTGCCAACTATGTTTTATTGAATGTGGTTTTTCTGACATGATTTAGTCTTTTTTTTTTTTTTTTTTAAATTCCTGGAGAGTTGACATCTCTCTAGGTAGTACTAGTATCTGGTGTTCAGGAGTGCCAGTATATATCTATAAATGGTGTTTGGCCAAGTTACACCTAAACTAAGTGTGTTTTGGACTGCTGCCATGTTAATGAAGGCCATGTGTTACAGGGGAATATTAGAAATTGAGTTTTGAACTGCAGGCCCTGGAATTGCTGATGTAGTGGTGGCTTATTGGGATGTTCCCTGCACACGTGCTTTTGTAGTGTCAGTGCTTCCCGTTTATGGTGTTCACTATCTCCTGCTCCATGAAGTGGTGCCTTGTGCAAGAGCATGTGGGCCATCAACTTTCAAAATACCTTCTTCCACTTTCTTTCTAATAAGCTGCAACTGCTCTGTCATCTTCAGCTCTCAAGTCTCTTTAGGCTTACCCCCCATTTCAGTGTTTTAAGTGTGTTACTTCACATGTAAGCACGAGAGATTGGATTTCTGTTCCAAAAAAAAAAAGTCTCAGTGACTGACCTGCTCAATCAAGTAAGAACATTATGGAAAAATATGTGCACAGTCCCTTTTCAAATAACTTTTTTAAACCATCTCTACTAATTGAAATGCTGCTTTTTCAGGTAAAATTGAAGGATTTATAAATAAGCCTGAGTTTCCATGAATCTGGAAAAAAAAAATCAAAAGGAAACTGATGCTTGGTATAGTTCAGCTCCCCTGTCCTATCATATCCATGAAAACAGGGTGCTCTTATATTTAAGACCCTGATCCACAAGTGAATTCCACATGGATCTCTACTGCAGTTGGCCGTCTGTCTATGTACTAATCTAATCCAGGTTAGAGAAGTTTGATTATTTTTTTTTCCAACTTTTTTTTTTTAGTTCTCGGAGTATTTGTTCAAATCATCTCCAACATGAATAGGTGTCTGAATTTTCCACTGACGTTTCTTTTGTGCAAAAATTTCTGACAAAATGCCCCACTAATAACGCTGATAAAGGGTAGTCAGTAAAGAAAGAAATGTCACAAAACAATTGGAAAGATGTCACTGCCTCTAGCTTTCTTCTTGACACTGGAAATAACTGTGGACTTTAGTGGGAATTTTGTTGTACCTTTGGGTTGTTCCAAGGGAGATTGGCCATAACAAACTGAAATGCATGATGCACAAATTTTAGTTAAAAGATTTATGCAATAGAAGACAATAAGATCTGTTCGTAATTGTGGTTTTGCTTTGCAGTGGGGGTGTGTGGGGTAATTACTAAACTATATAAAGAGATCGCAGAGTACCAGAAAACATATAAGCTGTACTTGCATCTCCACTGGCTAGTGGCCCTTGCCTTTGCATGTCAGACAGCAGTTTCAAGATGGCTTAGTTGGGCTAGTTGAGTCTTTTCTCATGCATTGTTTTAAAACTTGCTTGATTTACTTGTTTGTGCTTTGGGACTGTGATGGTTTCTCAGCACCTATGTTTTTGTAATATCTTATAAACACTTTTATTTCCCAGGAAAGATGAAGCCTAAACAAATATTTGCAAAAACCCAAATGTAATCTCTTTTCTCAAGAGCCTGCTTTTGATGTAAAAGTATCTATATAGTGTTTTGGTATTTATTGGCCTAAACCAATCTTGCAGAAGGTGTTGTCTGTGTTAAATGCAGAGGAGAAGAAAGTCCCACTTCAAAGAACCAAAGTATTTGTCCAGCACTGTTAAACTTTTAAATCTTAGTTGTGGTGAAAGCTCCCAAATCCTGATTGTCGTTGTATCTCTGGACCTGGGTAAAAATTATTTATGTTCGCTGTGTGATGTCTGTTATATGACAGATAACTACACCACATGGAGCTTGCACAGAGCTGATTGCTCACATTTTATCAGTCTCTTTTGACTTCTTCTGGCTGCTCATCAGTGCAAATGTATCTGTTGTGTAGAGGAAGCATTAGCTTGTGTATAATTTTTTTTTTTTAAACTGGAGAGAATGCTTTGCTGTAACATAACAAATGTAGGGATACTTACAAAAGTCCAATTTAAAAACTGATCAGTAGCATTGGGGGTGGGTTTTTTTTCTTCTGAAATCCTTGAACAGTTTTTTCTTTTGTGTGTGTGATTAGTTATGTGGGATTAACCTGGTGAGAATAAGGATAGTGGCTGCTTCTGCCTTCTTTATTTTAGTTTCACATGTTCAAGAGCCAATTTTATTCCTTCTCCCCTTCCCAGTGATGTGTGGCATTCACCTGTTTTTGGTTAAGAGAGATGAAGTGAATTCCTCCTTGAAGTGGTTGATAACACTTGCAAAGCAAGAGAGTGAAGACTTAAGAATTGCCTGATCATAGGAGGACCTCTGGTACTGATGCCGGGACTTGGGCAGAGCACTTACCTTTGAGTCCTGGGTGCTTCCCTCTGCGAAGTGGGGTAGCACTTTCTTTTGAAGAGGCATGATGAATACTTGATATTTGCAAGAGTCTTCTGAGAAAAAACAAACTGATCATTCTTGATCAAGCATTTCCATTTTGTGGATGAAGTATTCTGATTGTGTTAATCTTTACCTCTGCCTCTGGGACACAAATGCTGTGAAAAATGTGAATGTGGGTTTTTTCCCCTCGTGTGTGGTCACTAGGCTAGCAAAATGGCCTCCACCAAATGTTTCCAAGTGACTCATAGGAACTTTGTACCTGGAGGTACAAGATGAGTCTCTAGGTTGCTGTGCACTTCAAAGTCTTCATGTTGTGTGTTAGCAGAGTTTGTCCTGACTGACTGGGTCTCAAACTTACAGAAGTTTTTCCGCCCTCTGCTTTAACACTGAGATTAGCTGGTCAGACTAATTTATTTCATGTTTTCTCTTTTTTGATTTTCCAGGATGGCCCCCAGAGGAAAAAACGGAAGTCTGAAGTTGCAGAAGTGGACAAGCAGTTAGATATCCTGGCTATTGGTACAGCAGTTGGTAGCATTTTGTTGTACAGCACAGTAAAAGGAGAATTACAGAGCAAGCTAGTAAGTAATAACGCTCTTCATCACATGCTACCAAATACCAATGATTTCAGTCAGCTTATGCTGTTCTTTCTGCTGCTCAAAAATGGAATAAACTAAGCTAATTATTCAGATCTGTTTTTTTTCCTTAATAACTGTGTATATGGATAGAGGTGCAGTAATTCAGGTGCTTGGGAATCTTCAAGTGGTGCTTTTTCTATTGCTGGCAGTATGTACACGTTGAGAAATCTTGGTTTTGAAGTTAATGCAGTATCTTAACATTGTGCAAGGATTTGTTATTTTGCATTAAAAATAACAGTAATGAAGAAATGCCTTACTGATTCTCCATGGGCATGTCATACCCTCAGTTCCTGCACAGTACTGAGGGAGAGGAGGGCAGGATTGAAGTACTCATTGGCTCTTGGGAAGGTGTTGTGTTGATGGACTCTTCTGTAAACTTACCTCCCTTCTGGAAGCTTTTGAGCTCTCTCAGCACATGATCTTTCTCAAATGAGATAATGCTGATTTTTGTTTTACCTTTCTCATTGATAACTTCCCTGTTACTCATAAGTACCTTGGTTTTAGTCCTGGGTTACATAACGAGCAAAATAAATCTGTATGAATGGCTCTGTGCAATGCTTGGAGATATTGGATATACTTTTCTAAACTGTTAGTTGTATGTAGGGTGATAAATGTTCATGAATTTAGGGAAAGCAGTGACTTCTTAGTCATGATACATGCAAGTGACACTAGCTAACGAATATCAACTCTCTTTTATGGAAAAGCTGTATTTATGCTTGAAAACTATGAACAAAATAAAGGAGTTTCAGGTTAAAATTTACAGTTTCACTTGGTTTGAGAACACTGACTGCTCTTCTATAGGAGCAGGATAGCAGATGTTACTTGGTGAGTACTTTGTTTTTTACAGATAGGTTGAATTAAAAGATTATTCCTGGTAGAATGAGAACTGTCACTTTAAGCTGTCCTTACTGAACAGAATGTCTTGCTGTGATGTATTTTGTCTTGCTCAAAGCTGATTTGCAGTGACACTTTTGGAAGTAGTCTGAGCTGGCTGGTACCGATGCAAATAGTGAAATTTTATAAACCCTAGGAAATATTTCAGTATGTGTTTAAAGGGTATATTTGAGCTGCAGAAATTTTTGGTTGTTAAGAGAGGTGAATGATAGCCCTTTGTAGGGTCTTCTGAACTGATGATAG
>NW_009612990.1:0-16772 GCF_000690535.1 Cariama cristata | reverse complement strand
GCCGAGTACAAAGGGAAGGCTAGTCATCTCTGAATGTGCTTAAGCAAGCAGGCACTTAGATGACTGTCAGCAGGACATCTGTGCTAGCCTTTCCTTTGAGCAAATTTCATACTGTCAGACAGCCTTGTTTGGCTGTGTGCTTAAAAATAGTGGGCAGGACAATTTTTTTGTTAACTCTGGAGTGGTAGAACGAATTAATTCAAATACTTGTATGTACTTAATCAAAATATGAAATATTTTTAACTTGCATAACTGTATATGTATATTGGTCTTCAAAACCATACTGTCTCTTGAAGTTGTCAATGATTTGAATTTAGTTTGCGAAAGAGCGGCTTGTTGATGATGTTGGTATGAGGAAGACTCGGTAGTCAAGACTTCTTGATTTATTAATGAGTTGACCCTCTTTACCTTTTGTAGGATGGTGGTCATGACAGTAGAGTAAACTGTGTGAGATGGCATCAGGACAACTGCTGCTTGTATAGCTGTTCAGAGGACAAACATATTGTGGAATGGAACACACAGACCTGCAAAGTAAAGTGGTAAGTGATGCCAGTTTTCGGTCAAGTTTGTTCACACTTGCTTTTGTGTATTTCCTCCCTCACAGGTTTTAGTGGGGCCCTGTTGGAAATGCTGCACTCTGCTATCCAGGCTTCATGCCCACTGTACCAAACTGACTGTTGGCTATTATTTTTGTGAGATTGGAAGTGATTTTATTAAGGGATAAAAGTAATCCTCATAGTTTGGGTTTCTTCCTCTGTATATTGGAAAGACTAGACAAAACAAGTAACTGCACTGAGGGGGATTTGGGTCCCTCCATGCTAACTTTTAGTGGGACATGGGCTTCCAGTCACTTTTGTGACGCTGAAAAATCTAACTTCTAGAAAATATCCTTGGATGTATGGGGGAGCAGATACTGGAACACCTCATCCCAATTAAATCAGTTACATGCACCTGGCTTTGCTCAAAGGGCCTTACTGTGATGATAACCCACTTGGTTTCACTCACTACTGATGTGCAGTGGGGACAGTTCCACTTGGCTGTCTGAGCGGGCTGTACTGTTTAAAGTACTACTGAGCAAAATAGAGCTTGTTCGTACCAAAGACCATGACTGTTTGAACTCAGCGATGCAGCCAGATCTTACTGCTCCTTAGAGTCCGTCCATTCAGTCTATATATGTCTGACTTGGCTGCGAGGATACTATGTGAGACATTGTCAAAAACATTGCTAAAGTCGAGTTAAACGGCATACGTGGCTGTCCTCTCATCCACCAAGACAGTTGTCTCCTTAAGAGGGCAGTCAGGTTGGTTAGGCATGATTTGCCATTTGTAAATCTGTGCTGGATGTTCCCAGTCACTTTTTTGACCTTTGTGTGCCTGGAAATGGTTTCCAGGTGGATTTGTTGTATAATCTTCCCTGTTGTTTCCTGGGTTCTCCTTCTCATTGGATATATTGTCTCTCTCTTTATGTATTTATTTTTTTTTCTTTTCAAGTCATCAGAAATTTCTCTTGAGCTACGTGGCCACTCAAAACGATAGTGTGGTCTTGTAATAGCACTGGCCTTAGCAGTTCTGGATGCATCCCACTCAGTCTTAAGGAGTTGCATGTCTTGGATTTGCTGTTGTGATCCCTAATTTGATCTCCCTTTACTATGGGGAGTACTTTGCTCCCTCTGACTCTGGTACTAGGTTTGGGAACGTGAGAGGCTGGGGAGACTTTGCCTCTTTGCTGCTTTAGCTTTTTCTGTGTTCTGAATGACTCCCACCACCATTCAGCAGCAGGCCCACACTTTCCTCAGTTATCATCTTACTGCTGCTGATGTGCTGTATGTAGATGTCCTTTTGTTGGCCTTCATATTCCCTGCTGGTTTGAACACCAGCTAAGCATTGGCTAATTCTGTCCCTGCATGCCTGGACAATATTTTTATATTCCTCTGTGTAACGTATCTCCACTTTCACCTTCTCTATACTTCTTTTTTTGTGTTTTTGAGTTGAGTCAGGAGTTACTCACTTGGCCAAGCCAGCCTTCTGCAATAGCTGGTGATTTTCTGCTCTTTGGAATGGACCATTCTTTTGGTTTGAGGAGGTTTTCCAAGAGCAGCAACCAGCTTTCCTGGGCCCCTTTGCCCTTTAGGGCAGCCTCCAGTGGGATCCTGCCAATTAGTTCTCAGAATAAGTTGCAGTCTACTCTTTTGAAGTCCAAGGTTGTAATTCTGCTGTTTATATTGCTCATTTTTTTAGGTTCTTAAATTCCATTGTCTTGTGGTTGCTATAGCTGGAGATCATCATCAACCATGACATCCCTGACCAGTTCTTTTTTTCTCTCTCTTGCCTTTTCTCTCTCTTGCCTTTTCTCTCTCTTGCCTTGAGTAGCTGATCAAGTAAAGCACCTTTCATAGTATGATTGTAAATCACTTGCATCAAGAAAAGGTCTTCAGCACTTGCCAGCAATCTCTGGGACTGCTTGTGCCCTCCTGTGCTGCCCTTCCAGCAGTTGCTGGGGTGGTTAAAGCCCCTTAGAAGAACCAGGGTGTGGAATTATGACGACTTAACCTATTTCTTAGTTAATGGGACAATCTGTAGCAGATGCCTACCACGTCGCTCTTGTTGGTCTCTTCTCATACGTACCTGTAAGTTCTCCACTGGCCCTTTGCCTGTTTCAGAAGAAAGCTCCATGCATTCATGCTACCCGTTGTGCAGAGAAACCTCTCTGCTTTTTTGCCTTCCTGGCATGTTCTTGCTGAAGTGCCTTCCTAAAGGTCCATTTATTGCACCTCTCCTGTCTTGCAAGCTATCCCACTGTTCTTCTGTGATCTCAGTGAGATCAAAGCGCTGAAGCTGCCCATGGAGACCTAATTCACCCTGTTTGTGTCCCATAGCATGTGTGTTCATGTACAGGTACTTGAGATGGGTCCCAGTCGTGCTGCTTTCTCAGGAAATGTGAGAATTTTTTCCTGTCATGCTTCATCTTGGTTGTTTCCCTTTGCCCCTGTCTCATACCACTGCTTTTTTTGAGGGCTGTGGTCATAATAGGTAATTAGAGGCATTGTATTATTTAATTTTAAAGGTGGCAACAAAAAATCATTCCCAAAGTGTGTACATTAAAAGTATACACCAGCAATATATTATCATGCTTTCTACCTGAAATTTTTCTCTGGTGATGTTGTGAGTTATACCCAAGGTAAATAAAATTAGAAAGAGTAGAAGAAAACAGTTCTCTAAAATTTTACCTAAATTGATGAGACTAGAAGGAGTAAATTATCCAAAAATGATTGCTCGTGCCCAGGGTATGTCTGAGATTGCCTGCATTCTTTTAACACTTTTCAGGACCTGGAAATGAATCCTTACATATCCCATGGAGAATTCAGGGTGGTTGCTCCTGGCGTAGAGAAGTGATGTTCAACTTTTGATTTGCAGGCTTCTAGGCATTTTCCTATGGAGGCATGGACTGCTAGATGGGGAGCTGAAACCATGTGGCTTTAGGCTTGACTTTTTAATTACTGTAGAAGTAGTCCATAGAACCACATCAGGAGGTCTGTGCAACATACATTGAAACCTCTGGCAGAGGGACAAGCTGTTGGGGAAGAGAGAGTTTCTGAAGAGGCAAGACAGGGTGTTGGAGAGGTAGTCTAAAGCATTCTGGGTGACTTCTTGTTTCTCTGGTTGTAGGTTTTTCATGTCTTAAATACTCTGAATGCTCAGGCCTTCTGTACATCTCCTTATGCAGCTTCTTGTTTCATGATATCCTATTTAAAACTCCTTCCTGTAAAATTATGGAAAGAGTATCCAAGGTAAAAAGTAACGGATTTTTGCTGGGTTGTATATTCTGCAGTCTAGTTTTGACTAGTCTTCATAGTACGTTTAAAAATACCTTCTTGGGTTAACATTATTAAATAGTTTGAAATTCTTAGTCATGACCTTTTCTTTGGAAGAGAATACAAAATCTTGTCATACTCTCTGGAAGGTGTAATGTTGTCTGTCAAGTTTGTAGGCAGTAAAACTTTCAGCTTCTATGAGATCTAATCAAAAGTGATACAGTAAGCGGGCTTTGCTTTGGAAGAAAGGAGAGAGGTGCTGCTTGGGCATGTGAAAGTGCTCTGGAAATACTTCCAAATAAGCTGTTTACAATCAGAATGTGATGAGTTGCAGGCTACTTCCTAACTGTAAAGGATTTATGTTAATGCTTTCGTTGCAATTTTGTTCTTTGAGAAACATGTAGTACTCGGACTCCTTCAAAGCAGAGCAAACTTGTCATGACAGTTGTTGTTTGTTTTTTTGGTGTTTTTTTTTTTTTGGAGTAGTGCTATTGTCCATGTCATGGACAGACTTGGGAGGAGGGCCAGAGGAACTGAATGGGCCTTGGAACTCTGAATTTTAGTGTTGAGAAGGCCTTTCTGAATGGGTCGGTGTAAGCTTTTTGGATTATGGTGCAAAGAGAAGTCTTGAAATGGTATGGTTCCTGTTATCCTATTTTGAGAAGCAGAGAACTTTGAGAGAGGAATTCAGAACAGAATAGGTGTCATGGTTTATTGAAGAGAAAAAAAAAGTCAACAGTTGTTCAGTATGAAATAGCTTTATGTTTTTTAGTTCCTGTATTGTTGTGTAAACTAATTTGAAGGAGAGGAGCAGAAACAGAATAGCTTTGCCCTCGTCTTTGACTACTTAAATTATTTTTTTTAAAATAATTTTTACCTTAAATTTTCCAGCATGGTTGATGTGCGTTTTGAGATTATGCTAATGAATACTGTTTTTTCTATTTCTCCATCTTTCTCCCTTTGTACGAAAACCCTCCATCCAAATTCTAGCAAGTGGAAAGGTGACAATAGCAGTGTTACCTCTCTATGCATCAGTCCAGATGGGAAAATGCTGCTGTCAGCTGGTAGAACTATAAAACTGTGGGACCTGGAGACCAAAGAAGTCTACAGAGTAAGTAACTTCATTAAACTAGATGCAAAAAAATATCCTTTTTGATTGGTGACGTTACGTATCTTGTGGTTCCTGATAGGACATCTGAAAATTTCACTGGATGTCAGGAGACAGTTGGCACTTTTGGGATTGCTGGAAGCTGTTGCTGTGATGATACCTTTAACTGTGGTTTCAACTTGCTGAGGGTTGAATGAGGACATTAAATTCCTTGGCTGTGTCTGAGCATGCTACCAGCACCCTTTTTCAAGCCTGTAGCAGAAAGATGGTTGCTGTTCTTTACTACTGTCCCTTTCTGATACCCTTCTGGCAGGACTTCATTCACCACAGTATTAGTTACTGCTGGTGTGGGTTTGTTCATGAGCTCCGACTTTTAACATGAGTCCCTCCTTGAAGCCTTCAGGTTTCTTTGCTACATTTCATGTAACTGGTGGCATTACCAGTTTTGCTGTTGAAACAGTTGAAAGGCATAGGAGCAAACCCCTTGTTGCTCCCTGAGCAGGGCTCAGGCATGAACAAATTCCCATGTTTTAGCAGTTCTGTGAACGCAGCCATGTCCTCTTGCCTGCTAGCAGGTAGGATGCAGCTTGTCTCTGAATCTGCTGGTACTTGCTGTCAGGTAAGTGTGTACACATGTGCTGTTACTGTGGACTTGCTGGCACATGGCAACAACCATGTATGTCTGGATCCTTTGACGACCAAACCCACTATTTATGAAAGGAAATTGAAGAAATAATTATTTTTTGGGGGAGAAGGGGTGTGTGTGGGGTTGAACAGCCTTAGTGTGTCAGCAGACCTGTGTGTTCATCTCACAGTTGAGAATGAAACTATGAATCTAGTTTCAGTGTAAAAGTTGAAGTGTAAAATGGTGTGTGGGAAAAAAAAAAAGTGCTGTCTGACAGTAACAGCAGTACAGGTAGATGTGATTTCTTAGTCCCAGTGATTTTGCCTTTGATTCCACATTTAACTTTTTAACTTCTGATAAATACCTGGAGGGTCAGAAAAAGTTTACTTGAAATAGAGAAATGCAAGGAAGCTGATGGCTAGTAAAAAAAAAAAAAAAATCACTGAAATGTTCTTGTTGACTTAATAATGCTTAAATCTTTCCTAATGTTTTTTGTTAACTAACGTTTAAATTTTTGCCATATGACTGCTTATGGCAGTCACTGAGAGATTCTTTTTTTTCTCTTAGCATTTCACAGGCCATGCTACATCAGTGTCATCATTAATGTTTACCACAGTGAAACCTATGAATGAAAATAAGCCCTTTGATGGAATTACAGGGCTTTATTTCTTGTCTGGAGCTATACATGACCGATTACTGAGTGTATGGTATGTAAGCTTTTCCTAATTTGTAACTTTGATTATGATCAGTGTTAAGGATAGACTCAACAAGTGTATTCTGAACTCTGATTAAACAGAAGGTTAAGCAGAAGGGGCACTCTGGAGAAATGCAGTGATGATCTCTTAAATGGTGGTTTCAACTCACCGATTGTTGAATGAAGACGTGAATTTCCTTGGCTGTGTCTGAGCATGCTTCCAGTTGCCGTTTGAATCAGTAGTGTATGCCGAGAACATATTGCGTGATAGGCTTCCATGTTCTTTATACTTACTGTAAGGTTTTTGCTAAGTTTTCTTGCTAAATTTCATTTGGGAGTTACTTTGCACTTGGAATTTAGAACACTTTCTAAGCTGAAAGCTGAAATTACAACATGAGTATATTTGGGTGAGGTAGATGCTACCACAGTCACTGGTGATTTATAGGCTTTATAATGCTTTTCAGGTGCAGAGTGTGCTGTTTGTGCTATGGTAAATAATGTGTACTGTTTGTGTCTTCCAGGCAGATCAGATCAGATAGGAAAGAAAAGAATGCTGTGATGTCTTTCACAGTAACAGATGAACCAACTTTTATTGACCTGACTGTATCGGAAGTCAAAGAAGAGGTAGGAGCAGTAGTTTGTAACCAAGTATGTTCAACAATTTTCAGTTGTCACATCAGTTTCCTTTTAAGAGTGTAAAGAAAGAAGCTTGGTTTGTGTTTGGGTTCTGTTATGCAGAGATGAGATCTGAATGCCAGTTGACAGGTGTAAGGGTATTTATTACAGGTGCATTTATAAAGCTGATAGTTTGAAATACTCATTTTCAAAGCTACTAAGTGCAAACTCACTGTTTTCTTCAGGAATTTTGCCTGTGATGGCAGAAATGTCAGTTGTTTCCTATTTATAACAAGTTAGTAATCAAAATGATTGTTAGAACTTGGCAGCAAAAAACACAAAAATAATTCTTTCTAAAAATACAGTTTGGATAGGGTCCTGTTTTTTTTCTGATCTCACGTGGCTTTGGCAGTGTACCTGCATTTTGAATTAACTAGCCTTTAATGAGTTAAAGTAGCAGTGTGCATTCCTCAAGTCTCTGAATTTCAGCAAGTACAAATCTTTCAAAGTAGTTGTCTTATGAAAAATGTCTGCGTGTGAAACATGTTCACAGACTGTTTCTATAATTATTTAAAACATTTTTCTCCTGCTGCCTTTAGATTCCTTTTCTAAAAACAGTATTTCATGCTATATTTTCTAATGTTTCCAGTTGTGCCCTCTTACTGCATGTATTGGAGAGAAGAGTATTCTGTAATGTGCACCTGTCATTTAATTGCTCAGAGTACTCATCTCAGGTTCTTTCCTCTAAGCCTATTTATAGTGTCAGCACCTTTGTAGACCTGTGCCTCTAGATGTGTTGGGTACCATAGGTTTGGAACTTTGCTGCTTATGATGACATATGTCTGCTACTGTGCAAACTGTTCAAATTTGGATATATCAGTAATGATACAGTTAAGTACAGTTATGAGTTATCGTTGTGTCTCCTAATAGTTGTACTAAATGTTCCTGAGATGTTAATGTCTTTGATCTTCCTTATGGACTTAGTTATATCCTCAATGTGTTTAATTACTGAAAAAAGTCAAATCATGGCCATGCAGCTGTCTGTTGATGTCTTGTACTTAGGGGAGATTTGTCCTTTGATCTAATTAAAATCTTTTACTGTGCCTTCTTTCAGCCTGTGAAGTTAGCAGTTGTGTGCAGAGATGGGCAGTTGCATTTATTTGAACATATCTTAAATGGGTAAGTTAGTATTCATCTTGAGGGTGTCTTTGGAAAAGGTCTGGGATTACTTTAAGGTGAAGTTCAGTCTTGTCATGCTGCTGCCTTTTAACTCTTGTGTCTGTTCACAAACCAAGTTCCAGCTGGTTTTGTCTTGGGTTACTGGACACATTTTTGGAGAACTTATTCTTGGGGGCTGTGCTGCACCTTGGTATTAAGTGTTGCTTTAGCCAAAATTTTGTGTGTCTGTACCTCATTTTAGCCACCTGTAAAAGGTGTGAAGTGGCTGAGTTTGCTGAGGACCTGCTAATGAAAGGTGCTTAGATGTGCAAGATATTGTTTAAGCTAAACCTCTTGGAATTTTTTCATTCCTTTTTTTTTTCCAGTTATTGCAAAAAACCCTTAACATCAAACTGTACTATCCAGATAGCAACGCCTGGAAATGATGGGGACTCCACACCAAACCCAGTCCCTATTCTAGCAGCTGCATTTTGCGCAGACAAACAGTCTCTGCTGCTTGTGTATGGAAACACCTTACAGCCCATCATAGAGAAAGTGGTATGTAAAACTTACTGGAGAGGTTTTAGATTTTGTAATATGGACTGCATACTGCTCTGAGTTGGAGGGATTTTTTTTTTTTCCTTTTTTTTTATTTTTTTGAAATTGTATAGCAAGACAAAGCTTATTCCTTCCCACTTTTCTGGGAGCTATGACTGTTGCCCCTGAGCTGTTTTGAAAGGTGTTTTGTATTCTTCCATTCTTTCAATTAAAATACAACTTGACATTATTGCTGGCTGTTTCTTCCCATTTCAGCTGTTACTGAGTTAGGCCATTGAAAGTATTTTTCATACTGATTCAGTTTACCTGTGTGAGCTTCTTTGGAGACCATAGAGATCTGGTAACAAAAGACAGATGGGCAAAGCAGCTGCTGTTCTAGAGTGGAAAAAAAAGTTAATTCTACTTTATACCTCTGGAATTTGTTCTCATATTTCAGTAGCATAATGAATTGCAGGGTTGAATCTCAAATATATTAACTGGTTTTGTTCCTGTCCTTCTAGTCTTTGAACACCACTGAATCCCACGTGTGTTTGATAAGGGACATACAGAAAGTGTTGTCACTTAAAACAGATGTTGCTCTAACAAAGGTAAGCTTTGCATGAAATGTGATTTTGTTCCTCTCTTGAGGTTGGATTTCTGGATGGACCTGCTCAGAGCTGCAGTAGTACCTGTAGATGTCCATAACGGGTAAAGTGTGCTTCATGGCTGCTGTGTGTCCCAGTATGCTCTTGCACACAGTTACCTTCCTGTAGGTGAGAGCAAGTCCTGTTCTCAGCAGGTCTGCTTGATAGACAGGACTGGCTGATCGTTTCTTTTCTCCTTGAGATCAGTCCTTCCCCTAGAGTCTGTCAGTTTGTACAGCCTCTCTGACCCTGATGGTCTGGGGTAAAGTTGGGATGGCTTTGTTTTAGAGTCTAAAAAAAATGTAATGGAACCTTAAAGGACATGTCCTTTTGGCTCTTTCTTGAGGTGGCCTTCACGTGTTCCTACTTACAGGGTTATGGCACCTGGGAATGTGGGCATGACGCTTAGATGGCAGCAGTGTCCGCTGAGGCCACTTGCCACCGTTTTCTCTCGTGCAGGATCCCCTGGGGGTTTAGACACAGGCTGTGAAGTTCTTAATCTGTCTGCATATTCAAGGCCTTGAAGATCTGAAATGCTTGCAGTATCAGTGAAGTGAGCAGAGCGCGCTGTTTTTCTAACCCTAAAGTTACCTACAGGATCTGGTGCTCCATCAGCCAGCTGGGTTTTTGTGCTGATTCCTCAGTCCTGGAGCTGGTGGGTAGCAGAGCTGAAATGCAGTGAGAGGTGTAGGAACTCCCTGGCATGCAGTGATGATACCTGTCTTGGTTTCGCTTTTTGCTGAATTCCAGTGAAGACACATTTCTCTTGGCTGTCTGAGCATGCCTTGTGGGGAGAAGGTCAATGAGTAGTGTGGTGAGCAAAGGAGGTGGTATTTTAACGCCTATGCTGTTCTACAGTAAAATTTTTAGGCTACAAAATTTTTTTTTTTTTTTTACTTTTACACAAAGCATATGGAAGCTGCTTTGCTCACTGTAGTAGATTATATTTGTATCACTCAGCAGGCACCCAGCAGGGCTCCCACAAGTACAGAAGCTTGGGTAGGTACTTCAAAAAAAGGCCTGCACAGAAGCAGTGTAGTTAAAGAAGTGTTCTGCAAGTAGCAGGTAGCATTCTTGATATTCTGGAAGTGGCATACTCCCTTACCTCCTCTGTGGGTTAGGGGAGCGCTTGGGTATTAAATGTATTGCCTTTAAAATTTGATCTCCTTTGCATTCATTGAAGATGGATACCATAGCTTGTTTGGTATAACCGAAGTTTGCTCTGTTTGTCGTCGTGATCATAGTCTAATTCAGACTACTGAGTTCTGCTTCTCAGCAATCCCTAGAAGAAAATTGGTGGGATTGAAGTGAACAGTAACGACGTTTTACTGTGACATTGTGCTGATGTTCATGATCAGTTCTTACCTTCCAGTGGAAGCTGAATTAATCTGCATGCGGTTTATGGGCCTGACTATTAGTACACATGGTATCTCTTGCTAGCAAACATCCAAATATTTGTTGGTTGGATACACTTAATTTGATGAGTGTTATGGAACAAGCTTGTAAGAAAAATGATTCACAGGTATTCCAAAGAGACGGTTGCTTTAGTTAATTCTGAAGCAAGTCAGCTAGTTTTCATGTTATTCATTGCTTTTAAAAATGTAGGATTTTCCTAATATATATGTAAAGAAAATGGGTTGTGGCAGGCTGGCTTTACTGTGTATGTGAATCTCAGAATAAAATCAGTATTTTCAATTGGAAGAAAGCTCAAGATACTAACCATTTATGCAAATGTGGTTATCTCTGCCTACTAGGTAAAGACGCCTGTTGTGAACTCAGACACCAAAGTTCTAGTGCCTGGCATTCCAGGGCATAGTACAGCTGTCAAAACTCCATCCTTGGGAAAGGAGAAAAAGAAAAACAAGAGGAAACCAGGAGACACAGAGGTAAAGTGCTTCCTCTTTTAAACACAGCAATAATGGAGAAACTAGAGTCATAAATCATCATTATAACTTCTTTAGGTGTTATAAACTTGAACTTGCTTTGTTTGGCATGGAGGCAAAGTTAATGTTACCACCTTTTTGCATGAGAGAGAGTTCCCTCTGCTCAAAAGCTTTCCCTTATTCAAGCCTGTGTGCCTTACCCATTGTTTTGCCATGTTCCTGCAGAACTTTGTCATACGCTTCTGTCTGTCTCTCTCTGTGCTAAGGTATATTGCTGCTTTTCAGTCAAAACTTCATCTTCTTTTCTTTTCTCAGGCTATTCTGTCAGTACATTTAAAAGAATATGCAAAATTTGTGGGTTTTCCAGCAGAATCAGAGGGAATGCTGCAGATTAGGTACTTTGCTTTCAGCAGATGTTTCTGAGAAACTGCACTGAAACAGCACTGCCCTTGTTTACTGTCTGCAGGAAAGCATTGAAGAGCGGCTAGAGGCATTGGATATTGATGTGAGCAAAGTAAAAACTCCAGGTGGCCTTCCACAAACAGATAGCTTTGCGGTACTTTTGGTTCAGGGCTTGGAAAGCAATGATGCAGAAATCTTAAATGTAAGTGTTACAAGATCATTGTATGCTGTTTAATATATGCACTGACACTTGTGGGGAGCCTTCCTGAAAGCCAGGGAGGCTGAACAGTCGAGAACCCATTGTTTCTCCCAACTGATTTGTTGCTGAAAGCAGTGGTATTATAAATGATAGTGGTGGTATTACTTTTTTGTTGTTACCTAGCTTGCTTTCTAAGTCAGTCCACGAACTTTGAGCCAGTTCTGTTCATGATAAATTTGTTATGTCACAGTTCAGATGTTTTACAAGTGATGTTACTGATGCAGCCATCTTCCCTTTAGCTTGAGCTGGAGCATAATCTATGCTTAGTCTCTGGAGTGTACAGTTTCCAAGTAGATAGTGTTTGAAAAATGCATTGATATCAACAGTTCCACTTGAAAAGCTTACTGTTGCACTTGCACTAGAAGGAAATAATAGTTCTGGGGCAGGGAGATGAAATCTGAAGAATTTGATGCTGAATAAAAATTACTTGTCACAGATATTGCTGAAAGGCATTTATTTACAGAAGTCAAGCACACAAAATAGCAAGGGAAATTTTAACGTGCCTGTGATGCTTCATTTCTAACATGAGTGGGTGGGCTAGAGGCAATGCTAGGTTGTTTTAGATGGGTTAATCAAGTGTCTTATTTTGTTAATTGTAGCTGACTTGAAAAATGGAACTCCTTTTCATAGTAAATCTTCTTTTACTTGTTATCCTCATCTTAGCATACAAAGGTAGTGGAGTAGAAAAAGATTTAAAGGCAGGCATTTTTGATGTTGCTCATTGCTCATGCACATGTTAAAACTGAATGATTCTCTGATCATATTTTTCCATTTTAACAGAGAGTGCTTAACACAAGAAAGGAAAATGTAATCAAGAACACAGTAGCCAGAATGCCTATACATGCTGTCATTCCACTGCTGCATGAGGTAAGAGAGACTGCATTTCTTGTACTGTCATACAAGCCACATCTGGTTTGCATTCCAGATGGGGAAAATCCAGGATATGTCTCTTTATTTGCACCAATGAAATTGGTCTGGTAGTTTTAAGGACAGAAATTGTTAGTTTTTCTCTGATACATTCTTATCTTCTCTGACTGAAGCTTAACCAAAGGACAAAGTGCTGCTATCAAATCTAGGAAGAGCATTACATCGTGTAGTATTATCTGAAATGATTATGGTTAAGCTAAAGCTTGTTTAGTCCGTGGCAAACAATTACCATTACATCTTCTTTTAAACTATTAAAATGGATGATAATTTGAAACATGAAAAGAGCAGTGCTAACCAGAGCAAGCTGTATGAGCTAAATGTGCTAGATACGCATGTACTTACAGTAGTGAGTTTAGATAGCACTTGGAAATTGAGGGACAATTTCTTTCCTCTTTTGAAGATGGCTCAGAAGCCCAGTCGCTATATTTAAGCTTTGCAACATCACTTAGTAATAATTTTAAAAGGGATTTGGCTTCTGAACTGCTTATCCAGTGATATTAAATAAAATGTGTATTTGGATAGAAGTATTTTCATGTTTAGCCTTATCTAGCATTACTTTGTTTAAACTGAACATTGATTAGTTGCTCTTGTTATGTGAATGACATTCTGTAACATGTCTTAATGGTTAGATTTCTCATATTTTAATGTGCTGGTCACAAGTAAGATTTAGTTTTTACTTGTGGTACTAATCTTAACTGAATTACACAGTTTTGAATGCTTAGACTTCCTTCCTCCTTAGACTTAGGTCAGTGAGGTGCAGCGTTTGTTCTCTAGGACCTTTGTCAGAGAATCTAAGTGCAGATGTTTTACTACATAATCTCAGTGGATGGACAGATCTTCATGTAACTGTCTTTCCCAGAGCTTGAGATTTGTTCTGTGAAATAGCCTTTACCTGATATTACCTTCACTTGTTTCCCCAACTTGTCTGCCTTGTAACAGCTGCTTTACTAAGCAGATACACAGGGACATATAAACAAAGGGATTTCCTTCTACTTACTCCTGGCAATGTTTTGTAAACATTAAAATATTTCTGTCCAAAACCAGAACAGAGCTGGCAATATGATTGCCATCTTTAAATTTCACTGGATATATTGCCTGTTAAGAGTTCTGGTTTTATTGTAACAAAACTCAGCTTCTGCAAGTTATGTCAGCCTGCGTAGAGGATAGTAGAGCCAGTGATGTAATACTCTGGAGCCTGCCAATGGTTAATCCTAACAAACTAAAAATGCCTGGAGATCTTTTCTGCCTCAATATTGGATCTGTCACATGGATGTAGTGTTAGGTTTTTAAACTCATTATGTGTTTGTTACTTATTGCTGACTATTTTTGTCCTTTTAGCTTACGAAGAGATTGCAGGGCAACCCATACAGGTAAGAGACAACTCAGCTACAGTTAAATCACCTGAAACTTTTCTAGTGTGTGCATTATGGTTCCTCCTTCCACCTATGATTGATTTCCATATGAACTGTAATTAAACTGCAGCACCTTGAGGTAAAAATTCTCACCTGATTGTGGGTGCAAAGAGGAACTTTTATTAAGGCAGTGCTTTGTCAGGATGGCTGAAGTGAAATTAAAAAGGGAAAAGGATGCCTGAAATAACCGTATAACCCTGCTTGTAACAGCTGCTTTACTAAGCAGATACACAGGGACATATAAACAAAGGGATTTCCTTCTACTTACTCCTGGCAATGTTTTGTAAACGTTAAAATATTTCTGTCCAAAACCAGAACAGAGCTGGCAATATATATATAACCCTGAGAATGTGTCTGAAGTCTCAGAATATTGACACTGCGGACCTGATCAATATATAAAATAAAATAACTATTAGATGTATAGCTTGTTCAGTTTAATTAACAAATATATTTAGACATCTCCTGATGTTGTATTTAATTTGTAAAAAAAACCCTCTATCTTGTTATATTGCTGTAAGGATAGCATTGCTGAGATTACGTGTCCTTAATTGTGTTGGTTTGGATTTGTTGTTGTTTGGGTTTTTTTTAAATAAAAATTCCCTCATTGTAGGTGGAGAAAAAGGTAGCATGCTTTCATCTTTTATTCATTGAAACCTCCCATAAAAGTTGTCATAAACACAGATCCCTGAAAATGTCTAGTTTAATCCCTCACTTAAATGTCTGTTCTTTTCCTAACAAATAACTTAGACAGGTCTCTCATCTGGATAGCCAAACTCTTATATTTCCATCTGCATTAATCTTTTTATATCATGAAAGAGGAGCACTTTCTAGAGAACTATTTAGCATCTGGAATCTGAAATGGGTGTGTCTCAGCCAGTATCTCTTTGATAGCATTTATTTTTCTTTCCAGTGCCTCACTAATGGTTCGATGGCTGAAGTCTGTTTTTACTCTGCATGCATCCTACCTTTCCACAGTAAGTATTTTGCATTAATGCTGATGCACATAACTAAAATGAGATTCAAATGCTTAAATATGAGTGTTCTTCCTTCAGGAATCTTGTGTTCTGCTCTCCACATATGGCAGTGCCCAAATCAATGTACAGAGAGTTATACTTCTGCCACTTTTGCCAAATTGCTGCACATTGGTTATAAATTGTTTGTCTTAGTCATTCATGACATAATTATAGTCATCCCGAAGTCAAACCAAGATAAGTTATGTCATACCTGTGAGAGTTAGGGAACAAAATTACTGTCAAAGTGTAATCTAGCCTGTGTTGCTAAATCTTATAGAACTAAATTTGCGTTGCGGCTGTAATGCTTATCTTGAGACTACCTTGGGCATGGCTAGATTTATAGGGTAAAGGTGTGCCAAAGTTGGCAGGGCAGTAAGTAATGTCGCAGCTTCTGGACTGAAGTCCAGCCTTGCGTTACAAGTGATGGATAGAGGACTATTGCTCGGCTAAGAAAAAATTTGTTTGGTGCTGTTAGTCCTTCCTCCCATTTGTTATAAGATTGCTGTGCATCAGAACTTGCACACGTTGCTGAGGCTGCATTTGTACGCTGGTGTAGATTCAGTTCCCATTTACGCAGCTTTCCGAATAGTGCTTCGACACCTGCTTACAGCAGTGACTGCAGAAAGGAAAAGTAGTAGAAGAATTGCCATGTTTTGAAAGTAGGTGATTTTTCTAAACATGGCTAAATATTAATGGATGAGGCTGCAGGTCGTTTCTGTGAACCCTCAGCTCTCTTCTGTCTAGAATAATGTGAGCAAGGATTGCTTGTCCCAGACGTACAAAGGTAGTTGAAAAATTTACAAACAAGGCATTTGTGATGTGTTGGTCAACAGCTTCATTTTTCTTCATCCCTCTCTTCTCTGCAGTTGCCAGACCTTATTCCTCAGCTGGGAATGCTGTACCAGTTAATGGAGAGCAGAGTAAAAACTTTGCAAAAGCTTTCCCGTCTGCATGGAAGACTGTTCATTCTTGTCACCCAGGTGAGTTCCAACTAAATAACATGGGATGTGCAGAAGAACTATTGTTTGCAGACTTGTGATTAAATCTGATGGGACCTGTCCTCGGGAACTTAATACAGCTGCTGTACAGCTATGCTGGGAACACTCAAAGCCGTACACTTAACTGACTATCTAGTCAATCTGTGCTCACTGGAAGTGTTACTCTTTTTAACCAGCCAAATGCATCTACTACTAACCTGTAGAGTTTTAAACGGGAATAAATGTGAACCACGTCAGAGCAGATGCCTCTAAAATTTTACTTTGTCCTTCATACTTGTTTAACTGTGAATTAATGTGTGTTAAACTTGATACAGACTTCTTTTACATTGCTGTGAGTTTTGTTGACTTATAAGCTTGGAATAGATGATTGTATCTAAGGCTCATCTGCAAATTCCATTCAGGTTGCAGCATCGGAAACAGTTCAGGATGTAACTGAGGTTAATCAGACTGCAAAGCTGGTCTATGAGGATGGTAAGTGTCATACGCGAGGTGTAGCTCAGCTCCTGAATTCACGTGATGGCCGACACTTGGTGGCTGTTCGTCATGCTCCTGTGCTTATTTATAAGTGGACAATCTGCAAGTAGAGAGTTTTTGTGGGAAGTCCGTGGTGGGAAAGGCAGTGGTTAACGATGTGGGCATCCTGTAGTTGGTTCTTCCTTCCCTCCTTCCCCTCCCTCCTTCCCCTC
>NW_009612989.1:1387-3784 GCF_000690535.1 Cariama cristata | reverse complement strand
CAGGGTCCAGGGTAGGGGTCTGCTGGACCACACAGCATCACTGCGGTTCCCGGGAGCTGAGCACTCACAGTGGAGTGGTGGTAGAACAATAAATTAGACATCCAAAGATCAGGATGCCGCTGGGCTGGAGACAGTGGGTATCTGTGCTGGGCGTGCAGAGTTATCCCAGATTTCTGTGGCAAGAGGGAAGGATGGAGCTGGAGATGCGGGCAGGCAGCACCGACCTCACCGTTAGACGGAGGTCTCTACTCCTCTGCAACAACACGGGGGCGCGGGCACAGAGGTGGGTGATTGCTGGGAACGGAGATCTGGCACATGGGCCACAGCATGCCTCGTCCCAAGGGTTGTGCCCACATCCCCTGCTCCGTCCGTGTGCTGGCAAGAGGGAAGGATGGAGCTGGAGATGCGGGCAGGCAGCACCGACCTCACCGTTAGACGGAGGTCTCTACTCCTCTGCAACAACACGGGGGCGCGGGCACAGAGGTGGGTGATTGCTGGGAACGGAGATCTGGCACATGGGCCACAGCATGCCTCGTCCCAAGGGTTGTGCCCACATCCCCTGCTCCGTCCGTGTGCGAAGCATCCAGCAGAAATACGGGGTTGAAACACCGCAGTCAAGTGCGGAGGAGGAGAGATTGAGCCCTCTGACTCTGCCCCGGGCTCTCCCCACTAAGGGACCGCTTCTCATCCATCCGAGCCGTATTACACCAGCAGCACCATGGACTTCGGAGCACCTCGAGCCGTTCATGTCCCCTGCCCATGTGTGCGAGCTCACCGCCACGGGAGGTCATTTTGTTCCCATTAGAAGCGAGCCCCACCAAGGCTGGGAGCACAGCCAGTGCTAATTTTATGCTCATGGAGTTAAATAGATGCTACCTTCCCTTCGTGCGCCCTTTCTTTTCCCAAGGGAAGAGAAAATAACCACAGACTGTAGCCGAGCCAGGTTGCCTGGGTTTTAGGACAGAGAAAAGACAAAGCAGTAATGTCTGGATGCTCATGAGCATCCTGGGAGCCAGACTCAACATCCTAAGAGACGCTTCAGCTCCCGTCAATGGGCCCACACATGATGGGTGGCTCTCCCCGTGTCCCAGAAAAGCCTGGGTTTGGGTGCCGTGGTGGTTACGAGGTGGGACCCCTTGGTGGGGACAGGTGGGCAGGGCCCAACGTGTCTGCTTGGGGCAGACGGGATGGGAAAGTGTCGCTGATGCATCCCATGGGCCCTGTGGTAGCACACAGAGTCTCATCCAGAAGTACAGCCGACTTTTCTTTTCCCATCGCCCGGCTCCCACGTGGGGTTGTGTTCAGGCTGCGTTTTGGCAGCATCTCAAACCGAGCTGCCGAACGCTGCCGATGCCTCCTTGGTGTGACACTTTCTCTTCTGGCTGGGGTTGCCCACAGCAGCCACCCTCCGAGGAGCAGCCCGGGCCCACGAACCCAGCAAGCATCAGGCCACGCAGCACCACAAAATCCTTCCCAAAAAAGCCCTGAGCCCAGGGCAACCCTCAAAAGTGCTGCGCTGTCAGCAGCCCCCGGCACCGACTGCACCGTGGCCACCTCATGCCCTGGGATGCACCGTGGCTGGGTGGTACCCAACGGATCCCGGCCGGAGGAGGGATGCTCGTGCCTCCCGCACCCCCAGCTCCCATCCCCATCCGAGCATCCCCTGTCCCCCGAAGCGAGGGGGTGGCAATCGACCCGTATGAGTAAGGAGTGCTGAGTCACCCTTCCAGGAAGCCCCGTAAGCTGCTATGAGTCGGCACGTTGCAGGAAGACCCAGAGCGGTCCAGCACCCTGCATCCTCTCCATCTCGCACACGTTTATTCACCCTGTGTGCTTTTCAAGGTGAGACCCACCGCTTCCTTAAGCAGCCGCTGGCTTAATTGCGTTAGGGCTAAACGAAGCCTCGCTGCGTGCTGAGAGCAAAGCGCAGACTTGGCTTTCGTTAGCAAGAAGTTCATTTAAACTGGAGGAGGCAGCAAGTGTGCTGTGACAGCCCCAAATCTCCCCAAAAAGGTGCCCAGGGGCCGGATCCTGGAAGCCCAGACCCGGCGTTATTTCTCCCCGTTGTGTTTTGCAGATCCGCGCCTACGTGAACAAGTTCAGCGAAGAAGAGAACAACAACGAACGGGATCACGACTTGGACCTCCTAGCCCTGAGATTTCTCTCTATTAATTCCATCGTTGACCCTTGGGTCTTCGCCATCCTGAGGCCACCGGTCCTGCGGTTCATGCGCTCGGTGCTGTGCTGCCAGGTGACCCCCAGGAACCAGGACAAACGGACTCCGGCCCCCACAAAGACAAAACTGGCAGCACGGCTGGACCCCTGTGGGCAGTAAATCCATCGGCCGTGCCAGGAGACATCTGCCAGGTGAAGCACAGCCCTGCCAGATGTTAACGA
>NW_009612989.1:0-1356 GCF_000690535.1 Cariama cristata | reverse complement strand
CCCTTACGTCCCATCAAGAGACGTAGGGGCTGCAGGGTGGGCCAGGGACAGGTGGCCCGCCTGTCTGGGAAGCCCCTGGAAAGTCAGTGCGGTCTCTCACAGGACAAAAAAATTACAGTGGGACAAGATTGGAAAGGCTGATGAGTACCTGGATATCGCTGTCACCCTTAGACGAGGCTGCTCCCACCCGGCGAAGGGTGCAGGCTGCGTTCAGCCGTGCTGCGGGAAGGGTCGGGGGGTGAAGCATGGGGGGGCTTTGCTATAACACTACTGCTGGAGGGGGGGGATGTTGGGGAGCAGAGCTTCTTGCTGGTCTCCTTCCCAGCAAGGTCCCTGCGGTCGTTTTGGGCTGAAGGCAATGTGCAGGCAGGGGTAGGGGTCCTGGAGATTTTTTCTGGCTACCGTTGCTGCAAGCACCCATCTCTGCCCCCAGGTCCCTAGGGAGTGGGGAGGAGGGGAAGGGAGCAGTGTACCCCCAAATATTCCCCTTTATTTGGTAGGCTGGTTGCCTAAAGAAATGCACTTTATGAGGTGTAGGTCTGTGTGCATGTGTCTGTCCCCCAGCCTGGAGATTTTAGGCTCTGGTGGGTGCCAGCCCAACATATCCGAGGGGCAGCGGGGCAGAAAAAAGCCAAATCGTGTCCCTTCCCTTGCGCCGTGAGAGCGGCAGAGCTGCGCGGCCCTTCCTCAGCACCCATTTTTGCAATTGTCTTTTTGCCTCGTAGTTTGTGCAGGAGCCGACAAAGGGAACAAAGAGCTTGACCAGGGAAGGAGAGGTTTCGGTCCCAGCCATGCGCTTTACCCGCATCCAGGGTGATGCTGCTGCTGGGGTTTGGGTTGGCACGGAGGAAGGCTCGTCCTCCCGGGCTGCCTGGCAAAGTGCCTTCGATTGCCCTCCTGCCAGTTTGGGACAAACTTCCACAGGGGCATCATTTTTCCAGAGGTTTTAATGGGAAAAAAACCCAACAAACCCAACAAAACTCCAAAAACATAAGTGCAGAAACACCCAGGTCATCAGTCCTGCCCCGTTGGGCAGCATCCTTCAGCACCCCTAGTTTGTTTTGTGGGATTCTTGTTGCTCCTTGGGGATTTGGGCTGATCCCCACCGGAGTAAGGAGCATCCAACCCCGTGGGTGAGCGGAGTTTGTCCCGAAGCCTTAAGTGTCCGCTGCCACTAAGGGTTGTCGGGGGGCTCGTGGCTCCCGTTCGTGCAGCATCTAACACACACAGGGTCGTCGTGCGATTGCAAGTGGGGCATCCCGTCGTCCGCTTTGAGAGCTGCAGCTCTGCTCTGCAGCCCAAAGGTGCCGAGATTTGGAGCTTTTCTGCGGTTCGTTAGTTGAGGTGATGTAAAAA
>NW_009612988.1:0-872 GCF_000690535.1 Cariama cristata | reverse complement strand
CCATGGCAATACGAGATACGTGTGAATCCCCACGGGTCATCTCCTCCCGCACATCCCTCCGAAACACGCTGGCCTCCAGGCCCCACGGAAGGCAGAGGCACAGGGAGCCACGGTCCCTCTCCTAGGGAGTTTCCCTAGGTCGGCCGTGGGGAAGGGCGGGTGGGAAGCGACCGGCCAAGGTCAGGCTTCAACACTGGAGCCTCCTCTAGCCTGACCCGCGAGTCCCTGCCTTCCCCACCGCCTCAAACCGGCAGTCCTACCGATATTCCCTTTTTAGCTCTTCGCGTACGCAGCCAATTTAGCATCCCTGCTCAAGGGACGTGTTACTTTTTTTTTTTTTTTCTCTATTTTTCAGTTGGACGTGGCAGTCGAGCTACAGTGGTCAAGCCAAACCTCGCAGAACAATGTTGAGATGCCAACACAAAGTCTTAGAGACCCAGCTTAAGGTTGGGCTGTCCAAAAACCAAGCCCGCACTTACGAGGAGGGAAAAAAAAAAAGTTTTCCCTTCCGAGGACCAGATATGCGGGATGTCCGTTTCAAACCCAGGTACTTTGCTAGCAGCACTTCAAAAGCTCAGGGAAGGCTTGGAAGAAAAGTATGCTAAATCAGCTCCGTTACAGGGCTCTCTCTGCAGGAAAACCAGCTCCATCTGTTTTTCCTACTCGTATTAAAATCTTCACAGTAATTAAAAAGGATGAAAGGGAAGAGGATTAGAAGTTCCCAGATGAAGCGAGACCAAAACTCAGACCTAATTTGTATACAAAAAAATCCCTTTTTTTTCCTAAGGCAGTAAAGAAACAGCATTGATAAAAAACCCGAAAACTTCTATGCAGTAACTAAGTATTGTTTAATATGATACTGTTGCAGCTGG
>NW_009612987.1:2738-6135 GCF_000690535.1 Cariama cristata | reverse complement strand
TTAGCTCCAAGGCGGCCTCGCGTGGTACGCTTGATTAAGCGTACCGATTAAGTGTACCACTTTATTAAATACTACGCACACGCTCGAATGTTAGGTGAGCAGTGCCGTGTTTGCAGGTATTCAGGGGGATGCCACCCCGGGCACGGGGGCACAGGCTCAGAGCCAAACCCACGCATTTACCAGGCCCAGAGACTTTTCCCCTTTTCTGAAAAAAAGTAAAATCTGGGGCTATCCCACCCCTCCCTGGAGTTTCCACTCCTGAGTGACGGGACATGCACACCCGCACAGCCACAGGACACCGTGGCCATCATTACCACCAGCACCCTGAAACCATCAGCATGTATCCCAGAAGGAAAAACATAAATTTACGATCACTTAAAAACACTTTTATTATTTTCAAGTTCCAAATCTTGCCTTCAAGTACCCACACCTCCTGGGAAGATGTGGCACACCTCTCTTGCAGGGCCTCTGGCCTCTTCACTGGCTGCCCTATTGACCCCGAAAATGAGATTGTCCTCAAATTCAACAGTTACAACCTGATCCAATTTTCTTCACAGCTAAAATAAAATGCAACTGCTACAGAAACAAGTCTACAGGGGAAAAAAAAAAAGATACAAAACAACACAGCCCATGATCTAAAATCCCCGGTCTTGCGTATCTGCTGTTGTTTCTCGTGCCGACGACAGACCCAGCGAGGCAGCACCAGGCACAGCCAACACCACGGTTTCTCCCGGAGCACGTGCAAGCCAGGCCGAGGAGCAGCGGCACTGAACACACCGCTGCAGAGTCTCGGCCTTGCACACTCTGCACAGCAAAGGCCCTTGGGAACAAACAAGAAGTCTCTTACAAAGTCACATTCAAGCAAACCGGCTTTAAACCTTCCCTTTATATTTACAAGGCAAACAGCACTGCTGCTTTTAAAGGATCTCTTTTTGTCGTACTTTTTAAGAGGGTGAAAGAATCTGAAAAGCAAGTTTGTTTTCTCACTAAAACACGACAACCATAAAAGCTCATGTTCTTATAAAAGAAGTTTTATAAATGAAAATAAGTTATGTACAATATTTTACCAACTGAGTTCACAATCACCTGCAAACTGATTCACTACAAAAATCACAAGAAAAGCCTTGTAGATAACACCAGCATGTGAAGGTAGTGACTCTCCCCAACTCCATTCAGGTCATTGACACAAAATCCTTTATTAGTGGAAAACAAGAACAACTGCCAAGACTTCAGTCCACGTTCATCAGTATCGCCTATTCATCTTCTTGAATTTCTCATAGTGATAATCATCTGTTGCTTTTTCATTGAGTGGACGTTTGCGATTTGGAGGAGACCCTTCAAAAGAAAGAGAAGGAAATATTATTCCCTGTCCTTTCATCTTCTTAAATTTTTCATAGTGATAATAATCTGTTCCTTTTTTGTTGGCTGGACGTTCGCGATTTGGAGGAGATCCTTCAAAAGAGAAGGAAATATTATTTCCCTGTCCTTTCACAGGAAACATTTCCTTAACCCCACCACTTCTGTTATACAGCCCCTCGCTATGTGAAAGGTTATTGCTTTAGCTTTCAATCCTCCCCAACCTTGCATCCTTTGCTATTTCAGCTTTCATCAAACACTTGTCAGCCAGCTTTGGCAACACATTTCAGTTGTGATCTCTGCTGCGCACCCTTGGGCATCTCCACAGACATCCTCCATCCGGAGGGCTTCATGTGTGACCTAGGATGGGTACAACAAGTGCAACAGCCTCTCATGGACTCAAAGTGCTCCGTTTCCCCGCTATCTCAGGGCACTCAGAGAAGAGGAGGTAAGAAGAGTTCGATCATTTCTCTGCGCAAGAGCCCTGAAGAGTTTCAGCACCTCTCCGTATGACATTTCAGATTAGGAACTTACGCTCAGGTTCTGGCCTCTCCGTATCCCCCACTCTCAGTGGACGGGGCTTTGGCTCTTCTTTGTTCCTTCGCACTGGTGCATTTAGCTCCTCATGATAAACTGAAAGGAGGAAAACATCAAGTAAGGAATATTATCTGGAGCAGTGTTATTCAGATGGGCCTATTTCTATGGCATTTGTGACAACTGATCTTTAACAGAAACAACAGAACCTCCCAACAAGCATTCTTGTAATTGGTTTCTATGGAGAATCAATACATGCAAGATGGGATACAGCAAATTTCAGTAGCACTATTTCATCAGAAGCAGCCCGAAGACTCTTCATTTCCTTCAGAACACGCAAATCTGACTCCAAATCACCCCTGTAAGCATGGTTAGACACAGCAGAAGGCTGCCTTTCCTCCAGATGGCTGCAGTAAGACAGGCTCTCCCGGAAATTAATTCCCATCTCCTGTCTAGTGAAGTCTATGTTTGCTTGACCACCTGTCTGCTTTGGCAGCCTACAAAATGGATTCTCTCAATTATAAACCATCATTTATATTGCAGACAAGTCAGGCATTTCCAGCACATGCTCAAGACACAACTTAAGAAACAAAAAAGTCTTGAAATTTATGAGGCAGTATCAGTTGGAGTTCAAGAGCAGAAAGTCAAGCCACGAGCAGTGTGTTCCTCTCCCTGCTGACGGATGGAAGAAAAAGACCAAGCCAGACGGGGTCTATATGAGCATCCCAGAAAAAGTAATCAGACAGCTGCTTGTGCTCATATACAAATTAATTTCTCCTGCATCAGACTCTGTCCCAACTGACCGCTTTTCTTCAGCGGAGGAGAGGGTCACACCTGGGTCAGGAGAGCTACATGAGACTTACATCTGTTGTGCTGGACATAGTTAACAGCCATGTTTGTGGGAACAAAGGAAGTTTCACTGTCTTTCTTTTTGTTCTGCTGCTCTGCCAGCAGCTTGGCCTTGGCCTCTTCAGTTGAGATGATGTTTTTTATTTTTGCGCTAGAAGAAAAACAAAGAAAAAAAACCCTCATTCATATTTAGAAGGGGTAGTAGGGATAGAAGTGCTAAGTGGTTGGATTTTGGAGAGAGTAATAGCACTCCTATGATATTTGATGCGTTTTTTGAGAGAGGAGGCAGTGCTATAGAAACAGACGCTTTGTTTCAAAGGCAAAAGCAAAGCTCGCATCTTTAGCGCGTCCTCTTTCAGTGCAGGGCATAAATGGATCCTCCAGAAAGCTGCTAGATTCAAGTCATAAAAATTAAGAGCGTTTTCCTAGGAGTCATATGCTGGAGCTGCACTGGAGCCCTATCATTGCATAAAACATGCTGTACTAGATACCGCAGTAATCCAGAACAAGGCCCAGTCCCATCAGAGTGCCAAACTGGGGCTGTATCATCCAGCCATACCACTGCTCTGCGAATCAACAGTTGCTCATCCCGGCAATTCAGGCCATAACCAACAGATCTGTGAACCACATACTCAATTCCGAGGTCTACTTCAGGAAT
>NW_009612987.1:0-2647 GCF_000690535.1 Cariama cristata | reverse complement strand
AGCTTCACCTTTTGCTCCTCATTCTCCACAATTCCCTTTCTCTTCTTCAGCTCCGTCTCAATGTACTTCATCCTGAACAGAAACACAAGAGGGACACACAGCATTTAATTCTGTTTTCTGTACTCTGTCCCAGCAGTGCTGAGCACAGCCGCATCACTGTCCCGACAGCAAGGAGAGAGGAAAGAATAATCTCTCCAAAACAACTCAGCTAACATCAGTTGCAAGAAGCAAGATATTTGCTACTCTGTACAATAAATAATCAGAGCCTCCAAGATCTTCCACAAGCAGTAGGGACAGCTCCCACTGGTATTTAATGCCACCACACTGGCTGGCTGTTTGGCACCTCCCACTTTGTCCATGAAAAAGTCTTCTCCAGTCTGGCAGCCAGGAGGTGAGAGAGCAAGTGAAAGTTTCAGTGAGAACCAGGAAGACATTCTGGGGCTACTCAGAATCCAAGACAGAAAAAAATACACTGTGAGGGGACACCCAACCCAGAATCCAACATCACAGACACAACGCAGCACAACTTACATGTCAGCATCTTCGTCCCGCCTGTTGGTTTCAGCTGAGAAGGAAGTTCCCAAGTTTAGATCTTCCTCTTCATTAATCCTAAATGGAAACAATGTTTACAGTTTTTTGGGTGAGGGTTTTTTTTTATTGTTTTGGAGGTTTTTGTGTGTGTGTGTTTTGTTTTTTTTAAACTAATTTGACATGTTAGGGTAACAGTAACTGGCCAAACTGTATTACATTAAACTCTTCGAAGCAACACAACATCTGGTTACTTCATTACTAGCTGTCATTTAATACTAGTCCGGGAGAGATCTTCAGAGCTCACATGCACCCACCTGTCCTTGCCTCTTTCTTTCAGCTTCTTCATGTCCACCATTCCCCCAGATTTTATCTTAAATGGGTCATCCTGTAAATCAGAAACAATGAGAAACCCTGAAGCTTCCCTCTAGTTTAATGCTAGTCTACGAAATCTGGATAAAAACACAGAAAACTTGTAAGTATTGAGCTGTGACATCAGTCCTACCCTAGGCCAGACTCACACAGTGACTGGCTGGACCACACTGGTATTTTCACATCATTACATCTTAGCCTCGAGGTGATGAAAGCACTTACCACAAGTGTTGCTTCTTCTTGCAACTTCTCTCCCACAAGCAGAGCTACGGCACTAGTCAAGCAGATATAGAAAGTAAATAAAATTCAGTGGAAGGAAGCATATTACCAACAACGCTGCATTTTTTTACCCTTCTCTAAATCTAACAGATGGTCTCACACGCTGTGTTAACACTAAATTGTCAATCTTCCTAATCCCTCCACATGGACAGAGGGACTATTACTGTTTTGGGGAGATGAGAGGGCAGATTTTAGTGCCTTACAGTGAGTCATCAAAATAACAAACAAAGTTCGTTGCTGGTGCGCATTTCAACGAGCTCATCAGCTAATCAATGGCACTAGAGGAGAGGGGAATTAGGTTGGAGGGGGTGTGAAAGTGTCCAATTTAAATCATGTGTGCAGTACAAAAGTAATTTGGTGAAAATACATTTCATGGTAAATCCCAATCCTAATCTTTTTCTTCATGGCTGGGATACAGAACAGACTGTAAACCAACACGGTGCACCCGTACCAAACTCCCCCTCTTTTCCATCCTCAGGCTTTAATGTAGAAACTCCTCTATCAAGAACATACTTTTGGCATGATCCAACATGTAACAGTTTCTACCAAAAGGAGGCACATGACAGGAGAGAAATTTACTGTTACATTACACCGTTGGACAAAACACAACTTCACATCCTTGGTGCTACAGCCCTTACCTCACCCCATTGGGTCGCTTTCTGAGGCTCTGAACTTCTCTGGCTTCCTCAACTTTTAACCTGAAGAAAAAGCATTTGACTTAGCACTTGATGCTTTGGGTTTAATTAATTATTTTTGATTTTTCTGCAGTTAATATGCAATCTTCTAGACAGACTTTGCCCTAAAATTCTGCATATCAGTATCTGATTACAGATTAGATATTTTCTACTTTATTTAAGCAATCCAATTTATTTAAGCAGTCAGAAAAAACCCACATGGCATCTGCTGAGTATGTCCCTTTAAGAGACCTTCCCTCAGCTGGCGAAAGAAGCACCCAAATGCTGAAAGGCTTTAACAAGAAGCCAATATTGGAAGAACAAGCCAAGGATCACTAGTTTCAGTCCCTTAAGATCTCCAGACAATATTCTCCTCCCAGTAAAACAGAGGGTCACCGAGTAACATGAGTTAACGGCGGGCACCTTTACTCCTTCAACAATTGATGCTAGCTAATAAAATACTCCAGCCACTTCTCAGGAGAAAAGGGAACTAAGGAAGCACTCAATTTACAGCAAAATTAGCAGCAGCTCTCAAGAGAATATAACGCAGCCGAGTGGTTGTCAAGATACATCAGTGCATCAGTGACTCAGAAGAAAGTTTATGCTAAAATTAAATACCAAGTCTCTCTATATAGACTGACATGCATTCTTAATTTCTTCAGATATTTAGACTTTTCCTAATTAGGCATGTCTTTCAACATCTGCCATGAACTAGGCATCATAAAATATTTCTGAGAGATAAAAGATCTTTGGATCTTTCCATTGCTTGGAATGGAAGGGTCTGAAAACGAAAC
>NW_009612986.1:2798-7857 GCF_000690535.1 Cariama cristata | reverse complement strand
TTCCCTGCAATAGCACCCATCGTTCATCCCTGCTTTCCTCATTCCCACCTCGGGAAGCAATTTCCTTGCTGATAGCTGTGGCCACACACAGAGGAACACGGATGCCTTCTTCCCTGGGTCAGCACCAGAGCCTACTCTGTCTGTGCGTGCCCTCAAGGGCAGGACAACCACGGCTCCAGAGGGGAACGTTGCCCACTCTGCTCCTCGCCATTGTAGCAGTTGAGTGCAGGGCCCCCAGCTGAGGATCAAGGGGCAGCACAGTTCAAGGTGGTTCGTGGGGATCCTGGAATGGTGCAGGTCCCACGTCAGCCCACTTTCCAGCTGGGGATTTTCGCCCAGGAGGTGAAGACCCCAGAAGAGCAGTGCCTCTTGCCTGCAGCTGTAGCAGCATGTTCCCGTGGGGAGGAAACATCCACCCGTGATGGAAACAGGAGGGGGACGCAGACCTAAATTTGCAAAAGCCTTGTTGGTCCTTTTAGCTGCTGAACTTCAGCGTGTTTGTCTACAGTAGCAGGCAACTCCTCTGCCACCACCTCTCCCTACCAAAAGGCCACCCACAAGCTCTTCCAAAACCTTTGCAGGTTTCCTTCCTTTAGCTGGCTCGGTCCAGCTTCAGTGATCTACTTCCATGTGAACATAAGGGCACACAGTACTCCCAGCAAGGGGTACCAACTCATTTCCCAGCCTCAGTAATTAACAGCGTACTGAATCTTCTCACACTGCCTTCTGCTGTGAAAAGAGCTTGCTGCAGCAATAGCAGAGGATGCAGGCAAGAGCAAATACTAACGTGAAGGGGATGTTTCCGAAATACAATCCTTGCTCCGGGAATGCCAGCAAACCCTTAAACAGTGTCCCGGGTGTAATCAAATCCCTTCAACACACGATGGCCCAAGTCTTTGAGCCACCCCCAACAGCTTCTCTGGCTTGAACTTCACCCGTGAAGAACAGAACTGCCTACAGACTCTCCCTTGCACCGCCCTGTTTCCTACAGGCAGCCAACACTGCACACTGCCTGGCACCAACACATTTCTTACACACTCGAAGGAATCTTTTACCAAGTTTTCAACAAGTGCACTGAGACCCGGGGTTGCGACTTAGGCTCTCAGGGTCATCAGCTCAGCCCTGAAAGGTCTCAAGAAACACTCAGGGGGTTCCCCCCCCGCCCCCCCCAGCTTTAATCTAGTGCACCCCAAACCCACGCTCAATAAGCAGGGATGGGACATGTAATCACAATCCTTGACATTTAGAAAGCTGCAGCCTCAGAAGGCAGGACAGAATATTTTATTTGTCTCCATTTGGAAACCAGTTTAAAGTAACAAAGCAAAAGCTCTCAAGCCTTCTCTGCTATCCAAGTCGGGTAGGAACAGTGTGAACATCACAGTCCAGTAATGCCAGGTAGAGTCCAGAAATCCTCCTTTAATAAAGCCGATGCTGGTATCTGCCTAGAGGTCTCTCTGGGAAGGGTCTGCCTGTTTAAGAGGCTGTTTCTGCCTCAACACACACTGAAGCATCTTCTTGTAAATAAACCTTGGACTTTTTTTCCCCAGCTGCCAACCATCTGCCATGGCGAGGTGGCTCCAGATGGCGAGTCCACTTCGCTTCCCTTTTCTGATATGGCAGCTACTCACCTCTCCCATTCCCTACCTGAGACACTTGCTCCTCCTCCTCAAATGGGAAGAGCAGATCGCAATTTGGCGATCACATTGCTCACCTGTTCAGCATGATACACCTAAACACAGGGGTCACCCACATTCAGCTGGGCTGGGTTTGCTGCCTTGGTTCCCGGCCCAGTCTCCCTTGGCCTAGTAAATGGCCTCACCAAGGCTGCAGGCTGTATGTGGCAGAGTAAGGCCCTCCATTCTCTCTCATCTTAGCGAGATATGCAGCACACATCTTGCTCCAAGGACTGGAGAGGCAGTCTGATGCTCCCTCACCATCCCCTGCTCTGGGGGTCGGCGTGCCCCAGTTCTAAGGTTATCTAAGGGCCTCAGCTATTTCTTCTACAGCCAGTAGCCTCTTCCTGACACAATACAAAGCGAATGCATTAACAGTCTATTCTTTAGAGGGAAGTCAGAAGAAAACTCTGGAAAGTAAACAGCAGATTTGCTTGTTCAGGAAAAAGCGTTCTTGGACTCTGATTCCTTCTGTTGTAACTTCCGAATCAGCTCCAGTAAATTCATCTGTAAAGTCAGCTCCTGCAAGGGAAGACAGACATTTCTGCAATAAGATGATCCCATTCCCTCCTGCAGGAAGCAGAAAGGACTGGTTTGTACCACCCACTCAAGAGCTACTAATCTTCAGGGAACAAAAGAGAAAACAGGCAAACACAAAACAAAGACTTTGTCTTGTTTAAGCCTTTCTATAAAACACAGGGCAGTAACATCTTAAGAGATCTGCTGCAAACTGCAGCTGTCTTAGGAATCCCAGGGCTTTACGATTCATGAAGGATTCAGAAAGGTTCTTTCTCCTTGACGGCGATTTAGTGATAAATGCAGTGAGGGCCAGACAGTTCTGCAGGTATCCCCTCCTGGAGCAGCCTCCAGGAGTGGGGCAGCAGCCTCCCTGGCACACACACAGCCACGCACCCCAGAGGAGGTTCTCCTGGTTGGCATAGCACCCTCCCCTCATCCTTCAGCAGCATCTTCAACGCCCTCATCCTTACCCAGCAGAGAAGGGCGGGAAGCAGGAGGGATCGCTCTGGGTACTCTCTAAGTGGAGTCTAAGCCATGTGCAACACACTGCTGTGCTGCTGCACCAAATTCCCTCTAGGTATTTCATTCCCCTTCAAAAACTCCCTTTTCCATGACTGTAATCAAGTGGAGATCACTGCCTCCTGTAGTCACCACTATCAGCTTATGGCTTCCTTACCATCTGCTTGTTCTTTAGTTACATCTAGCTCACAAGCCATTTAGCACAGAGACTACAGAGTGGAGTATCTAGTTCAGTGAACTCTGTTCTGTGACTCAGGCTTGCAGACATTACACTATGGAAATAAAAATCTATTTTTGTAAAAATATACCAGCGGCATAAGCAGGCATTTTATACAGACTGGGAGGAAACACAACAGCTGATGCAAAACGCATGGAGAACAGATTCCAGCAGTGATTTCTTATACGATGGTGGCATTCACAGGTACAAGCCAAAGTCTGGGTCTGGTTTGCCAGCTATCGTAAAGGCAAACATAAACAAAATCCAGCAAATAGGAATCTTATTACTTACAAAAATAACATAAAAAAAAAGGCAGGGGCAGGAGGGGAGAGAAAGAGCTGCTTTCATTATACAGATAAGGAACAGCAGCACAAGAAAAAGAAGAGGGTTGTTTAAGGCTACACAACCAGGAATTGTGTGGGTTTTGCAAAATGCCTGTTTAACTAACTTAGTTTAATCTGTCTTTTCTCACTAGTAGGTCTTTATCAAAGTGAAATTTAATCAGCTGAAAAAACAGAGTTAAGAACAGCCTGTTTCTGCATCCCCTGCAAACTTCTGTGGCGTTACAATGAGACTTTGGAAGTTTTATTTTTTCATTCCTGTGGTGGCGTTAAGAAAACAGAGAAAAACCCAGGCGATTGCTCAGAAGTTTTAAGAGCAGATGCACTGGGAAAACCGAGAACAATTTTCTAATCACAGTCTGAGATCATCATCTCCAGCAAGTCACATGCAAGAATTAACAAGATGCCCAATAAAAAGACTTCTGGAAGGCAATTTGTATGCTAAGCTAGGTACAAAAGTGATAAAGCCTACGCAGCCACTTATTTTAGTATTATTCAGACCCATTCAAGAGTCACACCACTGCAGGCTGTTGGCACAATGTTTCTTCCCTCCACACTGGGAAAAATACTGCAGAAAGCTGGAGATAATTGCCCTGTCTAACGGGTTCTGCTCCTTTATTAGGAACCTGGTACTACATCCGCCCATGGCACATTGCCCATCCGCTGACAAGGCAAAGGATGGATCATTCTTTCTGATCCAGTGATTCAGAATTCATTAAGAGCAAGATTTTTTAAAAAATAAAGAATTAACACAAGACTACTCTTGCAGTAGAATCTTACACTCCCTGCCTAAACACCAACCTGTGGGTTGGTGGTGATGTAGAAGCCAGACACCCCAGCCTTCTCCAGAGTGCTCTGTTGGTCTATCACTTTTTGGTCCAGTTCCAAGACTATCTTCTCATCCATCATTCGCTGTTCCTCTCGAATTCGTTGCTCTACAGCCTGAAAAAGATAACAGTCAACGGGGAAAAAAGTGGAATATCTGCCTTACTCCTATTTTTTTCTCCTCTCCAAGTCGTTTACTGAAACCAAAGAGCAACCGAAGCGAGTCCCAAGGACAGCAGAGGGCACCAAGCACAGCCCCAGTTCCTCCCTCCTCCGCTTGCCATGTCTTACAGCAAAGCTACCACTCGAGAAAATGCAGGGAAGCCACGGGGACCAGCCTGCTTTCTGTGTGTTTGGAGGCCAGGAAAGACTACGAGCAACAGATCAGCGTTTGAACGACTTTTCTGATGAGCCAACATCTGAGCAGCAGGCTATGGCTGAGCACTCCAGCAGCATGGGCTCAAAAGAAGTCAGTGGTCCAAGATTCACATACCCCTCACAGGACTGGTGAGGCTGAAGAAAGACTTGGAGGAGTAACACAGGCCACCAAAGCTCCTCAAGATGCCAGCTCAGATGCTTCCCTGAGCCTCTCTGTTCCCTGGACACTAACACACAGAGTTGGGGCTGTAAATCACACCCAGATCCTATTTATTCACTAAAGGAGTTGAACTCCTCAAAAACCTAACTTTGCAACTGGAAAGACAGTTTACTTTGTATTGACAACAGCAAGCTGAAGTCTTGCTCGGGACTACAGCATGCTGGGGCTCTATTTTTGGCAGATCGAGAACGTTATCAAACAAGGACGTAGCAAAATAGCCCCGACCAGGAGAGCACAGCCCCTCCTGCCTCGCTGACATCTGCCTAAACCTCAGGAGAGAAACCTCTGCATTGCCCCTGAAGAAGAAATGGAGCACAGCGACCATGTGCTACGTCAAAGGCATGTTGGAAATGAGGAGTGGCAGGGA
>NW_009612986.1:0-2767 GCF_000690535.1 Cariama cristata | reverse complement strand
CTCTAGGAGCACTCACACGCTCTGCTAGCTGCAGAAAGGGGCACTGCTAGTCAGTTCTAGAGGAAACCTCAACCTACCAGAAACTCTGCTGGAGAGGGGAGGAGAGAGCAGGATTGCAGGGCACAAGGAGAGCCCAGTTCAAATAAAAAGCCACACGCATGCGGAGGCAAGACAATACAACCTTACCGGGCTGCACTGAGCAAGAGACTTCTTTTGCAAGTCAGGAAGCATCAAATCCCACCTAAACACAAAGGAAAGCTCATTCTCTTGCAAGAAATAAATGACACAAGTTCCAAGATTTTACTTGTGCAATGCTGCCCTTTTGTAACACAGTAAACGGAGGCACACGCTTAGCTGCAAATATTCATGGGGGTGAGTTACTCTCACTGCACAGAAAAAGAGAAGTCACAAAGCCTGGGATTTCCTAACCAGTGAGTGGTGGTCTAAAAGACATCAGCAGAGCCATCTGAGGGGGGACCCAAAAGCCTGTGCCCTGCTACAAGTCCTGGGGAAAAATCCAGAATTTGAATGACAGAGGTCTTGGCGCTGAAGTCTGGAAAAGAGCCGAGGTTCATCTACAGCATGGACGTATCAGTGGCTGTCTGCAAAAGGCCTGAACTAAACGAAGAGCAATTATTACTTACATGGAGCAGGAGCTACCTCACGTAACCTTTCTTGGATATATGGCAGTCTATTAGCATCTTACATTTTTTATTATGTCCATAGGTTTGAGAAAGCTTCGCGGAATCACACGCTATTAAGGAGGATGCAGGACTTTGATCCATCAAAACATTACCATGCATCAGCTGCTCCACAGAAAACACTTGGGGCAGGATCTTATTAGAATAAGTGTGAAGAAATCCAAGACAACTTAAGCCTCAATAAAAGATGAGGCAGATGGGGCTAACTGCCTCCTCCACCATGGGATGCTAATGAACCTAAGAAAGCTCTGTCCTTACACTTTCTTCAGTCTAGAGGTTCATGCTCTCTATGGAAGATATGAAGGATTCAAATCCTTCGTTCCTCAAAGACCTTCCTTCCTCCCAGCCACCTTGGAGGAAGGAGGAGACACCACACCATCATCTCCTCCACTACTGTGCTGGAGGAGTGACTCTCCTTGGGTTTGAACAAAACAGATTTAAGTGTTCTCCAAAATCTTGGAGAAAACTAAGGCTTAAATACAAGTTTTTGCTTCAGCTCTGGTGGATGGTGACCCTGTATGATGGTCAAAGCTTTTCTAAATGCTATGGATTCCTCTAAGAAGCCAGACATCTAAAAACTACATCTTGTATTACCTCTCCTGGGAGCCCAGTCCCAAGCTACCTTGTGGGAGCTGGTCTTTGGAACCTTTATCCACAGAGGGCAGCTCCGATTAGACACATACCAATTGTTACTGAGATCACTGCTCAATTCCCAAAACACTCTACAGCAGAAATCTCAGAGGATGAAAAAAGAGAAGTAGCTCTAGTAATACCTAGCAGAGGAAAACAGAAGAGAAAGGCAGAGGGAAGGTGGAAGGAAGTAGAAGTTGCACATCACGTAAGACAAGGAGAAGTGACACATATATGGTTTACTTAATGAGTGAAGACAATATTGGAAATGCTTTAAAATAGGCAGTATAGATTATTACTTGCTGCAAGTGTAAGTTACTTAGAGACAGAACTAACAGGGACAGATAATAGAGGTCCAGCCTGGCTTAAGTCACCTCAATAGGAAACATGGGATATGGAAACACTAAGACAAAAGATCCAAGAGCGAGTGCTGGCGCAGTGCTTGCCCCAGGCAAAGGTCAGGAAAGAGCCTGTATTTAAACAGTTACCTGTTTGCCTTACGTGGACTAAAGTAACCTCCTCCCTACATTTAAACTCCACTGATTAAGATAACTAGCTACTTGCAATTTCCTTTACGTTATAAAACTGCCTCTATCTTATCACCAGTGTACAGATAAGTCCTTTGGGACTGAACCTACTGCTCGTGCTGAAGTGCTTTTTTCCAAATGCCTTAGGATGCTCGCAGAAACTATTTTTATGCTTATGTATCTCAAGGTAGTTCCTTGTTATCAGTGCTGCTAAGGAAAATGTGATTTTATTCTCTCCACTTGCTATGACGTAACGGCAGATTTCATGTACATTCTCCGTGTTTTCTATCAACTTGCTCACTATCCGTATACAAGCTTCAGCCCGTCAAATCACAAAGAATCATTAAAGCACTGTGGAGAACATCGCTCTTTTGGAGTGGGCTCCTGAACTTCCACGATTCCTAGATCGCACCTGGACTGCAGCTATCCTAGATGGCAAGAGCCTGGGCCCCCACTCCTGGGGGGCAGAAAGGGCAGAGCAAGAGAAGAGGACCCCCAAGTCAGGGTAGGGAACCCAGGACTGTGCTAGCAAGGCCAGTCAGGATGGCTGGCAGCTCTCGAGCTGCAGGGCGGTGACTAGTCAAACCCTCTGGAGACACCATGATGCTCCTGTGATGCAGGAGCGGTCCTGCAGCACATGGGCTGTGAGCCTCCCAGGGAAGGGACACAACCGCAGTGCCAGGGGACGGCTGTGCCCAGCCCGGCCCCCTCTCACCTCCATCTCCCGCTGCTGGGCGGCACGAAGGAGCGGCAGGTTGTGGGGCCTGCAGCACTGCTGGGCCTCCTTGTGCCGGTGGAAGAGCTCCTGCTTCAGCCCTGCGATGGGGTTGGGGAGCAGGTGAGGGCATGCTGCCACCACGTCCCCTCCCTCCCTGCTACGTGTGTCCCCCCACCATCTCCCAGTGCCCC
>NW_009612985.1:3678-5205 GCF_000690535.1 Cariama cristata | reverse complement strand
GGACGGTTTCCCCAAACCTCGTCCCCCCCATCACAGGCACAGGGCCGTGCGTTAGCCGCCTGTCGGGGCTTTCCCCATGGAGGTGCACAGCAGCAAGAACTTCGCCCCGAGCAGAGGCAGCACCCAGGGCACCGCTGGGATGCTGCTGCTCCGGGCCCTGGAAGACCTCTCCGAATTGGATTTTAAAAAATTTCGGGATGCGCTGGCACGTGGAGACCTACGGGGCGGGCGCCGCATTCCCTGGGGGCGGCTGGAGAAGGCCGACTACGAAGAACCTCATGCTGGATTTCTACGGCGAGGAGGCTGCCCTGGATGTGGCGATAGCTGTCTTTGAGCGCATCCAGCTCATCAACGCTGCCGCCCTGCTCAAGGAAAGCAGAGAGAAAGGTGGGAAGGCTGAACCCGGCGAGTGCAGTATCTTGTGGGGTCCCGGGCACCGTGTTCTGGGGGTTGTGTCTGCAAAAGCCTGTGTTTGGGGCCAGAAGGATGCTATGGAAAGGGTGGTGGGTGGCAGGTCCCCACTGCAGGGTGCAGGGGGCTCCTCCAGGGAGGAGGAGATGGAAGAGGATTTGGGGGTGTTGGGGGCTCAGTGATGCTGCCCATTAACACTCCTTTCTCTTCCAGCCCTGAGGCCCACTCCTCTGCGGGGTTCATCATCACCATCAGCGGCGAGGAGAAACGCAGGGGGCTCTGCCACTGCTTGCCCTGCGGTCTGCGGATGTTTGTGGTGGCTTCCCGCCTTTCCAAATTACCAGAGGAAGTACAAAAAAGCCATACGCCAGGCGTACAGTCGCATAAAGGAGCAAAACGCCCGGGTGGCAGAGGACGTGAATCTGAACGCCAGGTACTCGAAGCTGGTGATCCTCAACAAGCACCTTGATGAAGAGCAATGGGAGCAGGAGATCATGGCCATGGGACGGAGGCACGCGGAGATCCCAACCCCCCCATTGCTATCGGTGCCCTCTTCAAGCCCGGCCCTGATGGCTGCATCCCCAAGGTGGTCGTGCTCCTGGGAGCTGCGGGCATGGGCAAGACGATGACGGCCAGGAAGATCATGCTGGACTGGGCATCCAACAAGATGTTTGCCGAGTTTGACTATGTCTTCTACATCCACTGCCAGGAGGGCAACCTCCTGGACAGACAGGCCAGCATGGCCGACCTCATCACCCAGTGCTATCCTGGCAGCTCTCCGCCGCTCGCCCAGATGCTGGGGCAGCCGAAGAAGCTCCTGTTTGTGATCGATGGCTTTGATGAGCTCTGCTTTTCCTTCGACCAGCACCAGTCTGAGCTGTGCTCAGATCCCTGGGAGCAGCAGCCGTGGAAATCACCCTGAGCAGCCTCTTCCGCAGGACGCTCCTGCCCAAGAGCTCCCTGCTCATCACCACGAGGCCGGCCGCCCTGCAGAAACTGCGCAGCTGCCTGGAGTGCGAGCGCTACGCTGAAATCCTGGGGTTTTCGGAGGCAGAGAGGAAGGCGTATTTCCACAGGTTTTTCGAAAATGCGGAGCATGCGGCTGGCACCTTCCAG
>NW_009612985.1:413-3621 GCF_000690535.1 Cariama cristata | reverse complement strand
CCGTCATGAAGCAGCAGCTCGGCCGCACCGGCAGTCTCCCCCAGAGCCCGAAGACCACGACGGGGATCTACGTCCTCTACCTTTTCGCTCTGCTCCGGTCTCTGAGCCGCCAGCCAAAGGAAGGCATGCCCACAGTGCTCAGGAGACTGTGCTGCCTGGCGGCCGAAGGCATCTGGAAGCAGAAGGTCCTCTTCAAGGAGAAGGAGGTGCGGGCGTACGCACTGCACGAGGAAGAAGTCCTCCCGCTCCTCCTCAATGAGCACCTCGTCCAGAAGGACATCTCCTGCGTCAGCACCTACAGCTTCATCCACCTCAGCTTCCAGGAGTTTTTTGCGGCACTTTTCTACCTGCTGGAAGATGAAGGGGAGGCACAGGAACCCCTGGCCGGTCCCCCCAGCGACGTGAAGGAGCTGCTGGAGAGCTACGGCAACTCCAGGAACTACTTCATGCTAACCGTGCGGTTCCTCTTTGGGTTCTTAAATGAGGAACGCAGGATGGACCTGGAGGAGGAGTTGGGGTGCAAAATCACACCCAGGAATACACAGGAGTTACTGGCGTGGCTTCAAAACAGCCAGAAAACACCCCTGGCTCTTCTGATGAAGCAGGCAGCAGTGATCCGCGAGCTGGAGGTCTGCCATTGTCTGTACGAGCTCCAGGACGAACAAGTTGTGGCGACCGCCTTGGACCCTTTCGTGGGGGTGTGCCTACGAGGGCTCAACCTTAACCGCTTCGATCAGATGGTCCTCTCCTTCACCGTAAAAAAATTCCCCAAGCTGGAGTCGCTCGACCTGGGGCACTGCTCCTTTCTGTGGGAAGACCCCGAGGACGACGTGGGCCCGCCGCCGGCCGGGTTGATGAGGGCCCGGAGCCGCAAAGCGGCAAATCCCTTGGAGCCCAAAGAGCCGTGATGACCCACCGGCGGAGCCGGCAGCGGGGCTGGTCCTCCTGCCACACTGGGCACATCAGATAGGGTAGAAAAGGATAGGAATAGGGAAAGGATAGGAATGGAATAGGAAAGGAACAGACTAAGAAAGGAATAGAACAGGAGTAGGACTAGGACTAGGATGCCTCTCTTCTTTGTTTTCAGGGAAAAACAGCAAGCAGAGGGGAAGCAGTCACCCATCCACCTGCTTTGTCAAGCCTTGGAAAAATCAGGCTGTAAATTAAAGACGTTAAGGTACATCGCTCTTCTCTGCCAGGCGAAACGGGAAAACAAGCACACCCCAGCCTTTTCACGGCTGGGGACGAGAGTCACCTCTGCGCAGAGCCCTCGAGGGCCTCCGCTGTCGGTGCCCGCAGGCGCTGGCGGGTCTCCTCGCTGAACGGGGACGACGACCACATGCCACCACGGCTTGCCACTCGGCGGGACGGGCTCTTCTCCTGCTCCCCTGGGGCCAACCGTGCAGACCGGCCCGGTCTGTGGACATCATCGGTGGTGGCCCTGTCGGCGAGGGGTTGGTTGGTGTTTCCGTGCGGCGGGGCAGCTGTGCGCGGCTCCTCTCCACATCTCTCTCGCAGGTTTGATCGGTGCCAGCTCACCGGGGCCTGCTGCGGGGCTCTGGTCTCCGTTCTCAGCATTAACCCCACCCTGACGGAGCTGGACCTGGCTGGGAATGAAGACCTGAGGGACGGCGGCGTGAAGCTGCTGTGCGAGGGGCTGAGACGCGGCGCCTGCCAGCTGCAGATGCTGCGGTGAGGGATGCTGCCAGCGCTGGGAGGCTGCAGGACCTTTTGTCTCTTCTGCTTGAGAACCTGGAAGAGGGAGGAAAAAAGAAAAAGAAAAGAGAAAGGCCTATTTACAGATGCTGCCATTGCCGAAGATAGCGTGAGGCATTGCAGGTCTGCTTGTTGCAGCAGCCTGGCCTTTATTATTGCCTTTTCCATCGATATAATTTAGTTTCACATTTTAAAATGAATGAGTCTCTGCTAGGACACTGTAGGAAAGTAAGAGAGTGAACTCATTTTCAGTGCCGAGGCCAGATGAAGAAGTTAGAGGAGAGGTCTGTGCTACCGTCCCCGCTGTTTGCTTGCCTGTGGGTGCCTCGGTGCAGCCCAGACACCTTCTCCCCGGGCTCTTGCCCTGCAGCTGTGGGTGGTTTTGGGTCTCTCTGTGCCCGGGCAGGGGCAGGGCCGGCCACGCACTGTGCACAGACACGTAATTGCAGAAGCAGATTCACCCCATGGGCCATTTCTGGGAAGGGGATGAACTGTCCCTTAGTGGTGTCTGCATTTTCCCCTCCATTTTTCTTTTGGGTGTTTCCCCCATTTTCCCCTGGTATAGATTCAGCCTGGACAACAAGATCTGAAAGAGGGGATCTCTCTGAAACTTCAAAAGTGAGGCAGATTATTCTTACCCATTCAAGCAATATTAATTGGTTGCCTCCAGACCTTTACTCCCTGGTTGAGCGGACGCTGTTTGGATGCCTTACCTCTCCACTCCCACGCTCCAGCACAGCGGGATTGCTGCCGGGTACCGTCTCACGGCTGCACTTTGGCATTTTGTCCCCTTAGAATTTGAGAATTTGGGTTGTGTTTTGCCTTTGAGCCGCTGTCAGCATCACTGCACCCAGGGATGCCAAGCAAGGAAACTTGGCAGCAAACACCAGATACAGACGCACCAGCTTTGGGAGAGGGATAGGGAGAGGGCAGTGAGATGCTCCCCTCTCTTCTCCAGCACGGCGTCCCCAGAGCCACTGCAGGAGCCACCTCCATGCTTGGGGCCAGGCAGAGGACGCAGGACGCTGGCCAGGTCTCCTCTGACCTGGGGCGATGGAAAGGAGGGCTGCAGCACCGACGGGCCAGCAGCCTCACCACCGTCTCTCCTGCAGGTTGGGCTGCTGCAACCTCACGGCCACCGGCTGCAAGGACCTCGCCGCCGTGCTGGGCACCCTGCGCAGCCTGGTGCAGCTGGACCTGAGTGACAATCCCCTGGGGGACGGCGGCATGCAGGAGCTGTGTGGGGCACTAGCGAGACCCAGCTGCGGCGTGCAAAAGCTCTGGTACGGGGCGTCGGGCTGGCGGGTCCTGCTTTGTTCCCAGTAGATGCCCTTCGGGTGTGATTGCAGCCAGGCGTGCAGGATGCTCCTCTGCCCCTGCTGCACCACGTCACTCCCCCTGAGCTGCGCTAATTAAACAGCCTGACCACATCCCTGGGCTCAAAAAGCAGCGGGTGATTTTCAGAGAAAAGTGGCTGGCCGGGGGGCAAGCC
>NW_009612985.1:0-219 GCF_000690535.1 Cariama cristata | reverse complement strand
TGCTGAGGTGAGGGGCTCCCGGGGGCCATTGCTGGGTGGGCACCGAGGGCCGCTGCAAGCAGGATGTCTGCAAGTCACAAATTTGGGAGGAAATACAAAAATGAGGTACAGATTTGGGAGGAAATACAAAAGTGAGGTACCTCGAGAGCAGGGGCAGCTTCTCTCCGTTGCGATGTTCTCCTCCCCGTCAGCTCCGGGACAACGCTGCAGTCAGCGTGG
>NW_009612984.1:17837-20170 GCF_000690535.1 Cariama cristata | reverse complement strand
GCCCCTCTTTAAGCCTCCCTCTGACAAGAAAGTAGAGGCCGAAAAGGGGTGGGAGGTGGAGCAAGGGTGGAAGGCCAAATAGGGATGGGACACCAAGAAGAATGTAGAGGCCAGAAATGGAGTGGAAGCTGAAAAGGGGTGGGAGGCCAAGATAGAAGTGGAGGCCGAAAAGGAGTGGGAGGCAAAAAGGAAATTAGAGGCCGAAAAAGTGTGGGAGACCAAAAAGGAGTGGGAGGCCTAGAAACGGCAGGAGGTCGAAAAGGGGAGGGAGGCTGAAGAAAAATGGGAGGGCAAACAAGGGTGGGAGGCCAGAAAGAGGAGGAAGGCCAAGGAGAAAGTCAAGATCAGACATGGGTGGGAGGCAAAGAGGAAAGTAGAGGCCGAAAAAGTGTGGGAGGCCAAAAAGGCATTGGAGGCTGACAAAGGGATGGAGGCCAAAAAGTGGTGGGAGGCTGAAAAAAGGTGGGAGGCCAAAAAGGGGTGGGAGGCCAAGGAGAAAGTAGAGGCTGGAAATGGGGTGGAGTCTGAAAAGTGATGGGAGGCTGACAAGAAAGTAGAGGCTGAAAAGGAGTGGTAGGCTAAGGAGAAAGTAGTTGCCAGAAGTGGATGGGAGGCAAAAAAAGGGGTGGGAAGCCAAGAGGAAAGTAGAGGCCAAATAAGTGTCGGGGGACAAAAAGGAGTGGGAAGCTGAGAAAGGGTGGGAGATCAAAAAAGAGCAGGAGGTGACAAAGAAATAGCGTTCAAATACTGGTGGAGTTGGAGCTATGGTCACAGGCCAAAAAGGTGTTTGGAGGCCGAAAAGAAGTGGAAGGCTAAAGAGAACGTAAAGCACAAAAAAAGGATGAGAGGCTGAAAAGGGATGGGCAGTTGAAAGGAAAGTACAGGCCGAAAAGGAGTGGGAAGCCAAACAAAGTTAGGAGGCTGAAAAGGGGGTGCAAGGCTGAAAAGGTGTGGGAGGCTGTCTCGAAAATAAATGGCAAAATGGGGTGTGAGGCCAAAAAGGGATGGGATACTGAGAAGAGGTGAGAGGCCAAAAAGCAGTGGAAGTCCAAAAAATAGCAGGTACTTTCTTGTCCTTTTTGTTGTTCTTTTAATCCTCTGCTTTCTTGTCAGCCTCCCACACAATTTTCACCTCATATCCCTTTTTGACCTCACAGCTTTTTTCAGCCTCCACCCCTTTTTGGCCTCTACCTTCTTGCTTCCCTCCCACACCTTTTTGGCCTTCCATCTTTTTTTTGCCTCCTACCTTTTTTCGGCCTTACACCCTTTTTTGACCTTTTCTTTCTTGCTGACCTCCCCTGCTCCTTTTCCATCTCCCACCCTTGTTCAGCTTCCCATCCATTTTCATCCTCTACTTCCTTCTTGACCTTCCATCTCTTTTTGTCCTCTACTTTCTGTATGGCTTCCCAGGCCTTTGTCCTTCTTCCACTTTTTTTCAGCCTCTATTTTTTTTTTTCCATCTCTACCCCTTTTTGGCCTCTACTTTCTTGTAGCCCTCCCTGCCCTTCTCAGCCTCCTACTTTGTTTTTGTTCACCGGCCCTTTCTTAGCCTCTCCTTTCATTTTAACCTCTTACACCTTTTTGGTCCTCCCACCTTTTGTCAGCCTCCACCTCTTTTTGGCATTTAATTTCTTGTCAGCTTCCCAGCCTTTTTTCTGCCTCCCACCCCTTTTCAGTCTCCCACCTTTTTTGGCATCGTCTTTCTTGTTGTCCTCTTACCCTGGTTTTGGCAATTACCTGTCATCTGGCTTGTTCAGAATTCCTCTTTGGGCTATCAGGACTCGTTCAGCTGGGAGCTGGCACACTGCAGCGTGATGCAACAGCGCTCCACGCAGCGAGCTCTGCAAGGCTGCTATATGTCACCACTGTTAAATTTGTCCCTAAAATCAATAAGCAATCCTCAAGTGGTGCAGCTCTCCACAGCTCTTCAAGGAGCTCTGGATTAACCTTTCCCCAAATAAATTCTGGGGCACTTGTTTTTTTGGACTTTGCACAGATGGTCCCACTGTCAGGGAGCTAGCATCAATGGATGGCCACGGAGACATTTGTACTTCCTTTACCTGTGGTTTCTTGCACTGTTTCTGTCCCTTGAGGTGGAAGAGCTCCCTAGGTCTAGATGCAAGTTGGTTGTCTCCTGTTTTCAGATCAGACAATAAACGCATTCCCCGTTAGATCCTGCTCAAGAAATCCAGCTCCTTTTTCCTTCTCCCTCGCCTCCAGTCATGCTTCATCTGAGTGATAAAACCACAAATAACCTGGGAAATCTTCCTGGGTGTCATCTTCTCCGTGTGGACCACCGGCAGCACAGCAGGCCCTGCCGTGGCCCCTCTGCA
>NW_009612984.1:11711-17823 GCF_000690535.1 Cariama cristata | reverse complement strand
CGGCCGGGGGCGCTTTGGCGGGGCCAGCCGCAGCAGGTGGGTGCTCTGGATGCCCCGGCTCTGCACCGAGGCGAAGCTCGTGTTCTTCTGCACCGCAGGTCTACTGGGTGGGAGGGCACATGCGTCCTGGGGAGAGGCACCTTTCATACTCTCTCTGGTCTCAGTAGACAAGCATACACACAAAGTACAGCTGAAAAATTGCAGAATAAAAAAGCATAAAGCCTCTAAATTGTGGGTTGTCGGGTGTTACTATAGCGGTCATGTTCTCCTTTGTCAGGTCTTAGGCATGTGCATGATTTCTGTGGTGCATATAGGGGACATATCTGTTTATTTTAAGATTTCTTTTTAAGTTTTGTTGTACAAATGACATCCACAGATCACGCCATGGTCGGGTTGAGGGAGAGAGTGGGATTAGACTGGGGTTCCCTTTTTTAACACCCCCCTCCCCTTCTTTTTGCTTCTTTCTTCCCTCCACCTCCCTCCCACTATAGGCTTAGCATATACCATCTGAGCTTGCTCAAAAGCATTTCGGTTGTACTTGCAGGTGTTTGTTTCTCGGGAAGGAGTTAGGCCACATGAGGATGAAGTCTGATTAAGCTAAAAAAAATGTAGCTATTTTTCCTGTGGTTAGAATTAATTTTAACACTAGTAATTTTTTACATGCAAGTATTTTTCCAGTCATTCCATAACTCCGAAGTAGTTGAAAGGAGGTTAATCAAACATTTGGATTAAATGCATCTTCACACAAAGGCTCAGCATGGAAAAATTTAGCTGCAACACAGAAATGTTTCAGAACAAGTTCAGCCCGAGTATGACATGATCATGTCCATGGTCCACTCCGCCTGGAAACACTGACGTGCACATAACCTCACCCCCCCTGCCACACAGGAGTAGCCCCTCTGAGCAGGACTAAAACCTGAATAAAGCTTTCAGACCACGCTCTCTTTCAGGAGTTCTGCAATAGCTTACCCAGAGCCTGGATCGCCCGTTTCAGCACGAGCCCAGCAATACACCCCCAGACAAGCCCAGGGGTGGGTATGTCTGGCTCAGGGCACCAACGCAGGCAGTGAAGACCCAGTACGGTGCCTCCCGCCCCATCGCAGGACCACCAGAATTAATGTCTGCTTTGGAATCCGTAACTGGATGAACAGAGATGGAAACAAGCTGTCCAAACTTTGTTTTAAATGTCCACTGATGGCACATCTCCTGCAGCATTCAGTTTACTCTGCCCAGAGTTAACTATTAATGCATATGCTTTATTTCCAGTTTAAGTTTGGCTTGTTTCATCTTACAGTCATCAGATTGAGATGTACATTCACCTGCTAGATCTAAGAGCCTTCTTTTATCGACACTGGTCTCCACAAAACCACTTAGCTACAGTTGTGTGAGCAAATTACCCCTCACTCTCCTCTCCACTAAGCAGCATCACTTGAGCCTTGCAGGCTGAGACACTGCCTGTGGCTCCTCTTGGAGCCCTTCCCAGAGCCTCAACATCCCCCTGCACCGTGAGCACCAGGAGCATGCGAGCTCCCGCCGCCGCCAAGAGACCACAGCTCCTTGTTGTGATGTGCCTGTCGCTGACTCAGCCATCATGTTGACGCATTAGCCCGCAGCATCCACGGAGCACCCACAAGCCGCTGATTAATCTCCAAGACCACCACGTCTTGCACCAAGCCCATGCTCCCTGGACGGGTCTCTGCACTGCTGGAACAGTGACTGTGCTTTGCTCCTGAAAGCAGGATTTTACATCTTGCAGTGGCCTGATGTCATCTGCCTGAACCTGGCGTACCACAGCATCCAGAGGCTCTGTAGTCATGGGATGCCTCCTCTGCTGCCCCCTCTTCCCTGCGTGCATGAATTTGTCACTAATGATTTAATCTGTCAATTTTTTGCTTTCTTCCATTTGTTATGTAAAAATACTACTACCTGCTCTGACATAGGTGCCTTGCAGTTGCTAGAGGAGTTCACCATCCTCTGTGCTTCTTTGCATTCTCCGAGAGCTTGCTCACATTAAAGCGATCCCATCTGGGTTTCACTCCAAACTGACTTTTCCTTTTCATTTGCTCAATTGCAGTATATTGGGCACTGGTACGGAGACTATGCAGTCCAGGAACACACATGGAGAAAATGAGGCAGCATTTGGTGTGGGGGAAAGCATGTGCACAAATGTGCAGGCTCCCATTTGGTGGGAAGGCAGAAGTTCCTTATGTTAAAAGGTGCTTCCAGTAGAAATACTGAACTGGAAAAAACAAAACAAAACAAAACAAAACCCAACATTCCATCAGTGGGCTTGAGCCATGCTGATGCCGGTAGATGTATCTGGCCAAAACCAGACAGGATTCCGGGGGGTTGTATATTATTCGCATACACTTTAAATACTGAAATTTAACTAACTGACATATGGTGGCTGCACAAAGGCAGCATTCCCTCCATTCTGTGCAGGGAACAGTAAAGAAGAGGCTGTCAGAGAAAGGCAGGTTAAAATGCAGGAGGAGCCTTCTAAGCTATTGAACAGTTTACATACTTGGAGAGTTCCCCTTTTAAAATACCACCCGGAACCATCAGGTGCATTATGGAGTTGGCCCTCAGAACATGAGCATCAGACATGTCTAGGAGGCATGAGTTAAGAAAGCAAAGAAAATAAGGGTTTAAAGTCTGCCCTGTCCAGGGATTTTTCCTCTTTCCCATGTGCAAAAGCACGATCATTACTTTCTAAGAACCGGCCATTTAGGATGGCTGCTAGGAAATAATATCCAGCCATGGAGGAGGGCAGCATCAGTTGAGTCCGAGAAGCAGAACATCTGGCAGTGCCACACATACCCCTCAGCCAGCAGAGAGCTGCCCGTCGGCTCCCTGGGTGTCGGGACCGCCTGAGGGGGAAGAGGCAGCGTTTGCTCCAGGGCCGTGCTCCGAGTCACTCCAGATCTGTCCCTGTTACGCAGCTGATCACGAGCAGGACACTTTGACCTGCGTTTTTGCTAGCTGTCTGTGTGGATGTTTGCAAACTGCCGCCTCGTGTGCACCGTGGCTGATTCTGCTGCAGTCACAGCTGGATGCTGGGCTGCACAACTGCCCATCAGTGTGTCCAACACACTACTGGTATGTGCAAATACAATGTCTGCTGCTGCACAAGCTATTTATGCATTCACATAGTTTACAAGCAAGACCTTAACTTATCTCTGCTTCACCTTTCCTGTGCAAAATGGGGATAACAACACTTGCTCATTTTGCAGAAGGGCTCTGCGGTTCAGTTCATGAATATAAAGTAGTTTGAGATTCTCTGATGGAAGGTGCTAGAGATGGACAAAGGGGTACTAATGGCACAAAGCCGACTAAGTCCCAAGCAGCGGTCTCACCCAGTTGTACTGTGTTTGCTAATCCAAGTATGTAATCAGCGTATACATAGGCGACATGTTGGTTCAGGCTGTGTTATACGCAGCAACTTCAAAGCGTGCTCTCAATATGAGCTCACGCTTCCCAAAAGGGGCAGTCGGTGTCTGTGCACACAGCCACAAAGGATGGCAATGTGCAGATGAAAATGGAGAGCCGTCTGGTAGTGGGAACAGGAGATCAGTGTGTATCTAAATACAGACATGGTGCTGGTCCTTGAAGCATCTAAAACTCTCTCCTCCCTCCCCACCTCTGTCTGTCAGCTCTTCCAAATGAAGCTTTGTTTTCCTGATTTCCATTTTGTATCCTAAAATATTCACTCCAAGTTCTGCTTGACAGACATCCCTAATCTAATCTCCATGTCTGCTTTCTAATTTTCGCAGTCAGGATAAAACAAATTGGCTGGCGTTAATTGCCTGTGCAGCGGCCTGGAGCTTTGAGCTGTGATTTACGAGCTCAGAGCAGGCGCTCTGCAACACATTTTTCTTAATTTATTTTTAATGAGTCTCTCAATTAATTTTCTTGGAAACATCTTAATGATGTTGGAGGCGGGTGTTAATGAAGTTTGTACCAGCTCCTCATTTTGCATATTTTAAAGTACTGAATAGCATCACAAGCAAGCTCCTAGTCCTAAAACATAAAAAAGCTCAAGGCTGGAGATACCCTCCTCGGCTAACACTGCTGTCCCAGCTTAGGCTTTCAGGCTGTGTGGGCCGGTTGGTGACTTTGAATGTCAGGAGGCTGAAGCCAGCCAAGCCTGCGGGAACCAGATGACCTCAGCAGCACGGGAGGGACGAGGAGCAGCACTGGCACACAGCTGGTGGCCAGACCCTTCTTAACAGACAGGATCAAAGCCTGGACTCAGCACCGGGGCACGCTGCACTTCTCCCCAATACCCGTGATGGGGGTGCCCAGTCCCCTGCATCCCCCTGGCCGAACCCTGTGAGCAGGAGTGCCCCGAGGCATGGCGGCCGGGCTGCCGGCTGTGGGATGCTCCGGGGTGTCTCCGCCGGCTCACAGGATCCCTGGTGATTGCTAGTGCGCGTGCTGGCAAGAGGCAGCAGCTGGATCGCCTTTGTTTTCTCTCAGCGTGTCAGTCTTCATTACACAGGAGGGGAATGAAAAAATACTCACTTTTGTCCCAGCCAGAACGTAGCAGCTGTTTAATTTCAATTAACGTGGCACTGAAAAGAATAACATTACGGCAGTAATTAAAGTGAGACAATTCCCACCCCCAGCACTGTGTGCTGCCGGCTCACCCAGCAGAAGGTCCAGTTTGGCCTCTCATCGTCCTAGCGCCAGGCAAGCGTGACCTGGCGGCTGTGGGTCAGGACTGTGGGGCTGCCCCACAGGCTCACACGGAGCTGGAGGAGTGTTAAGCCCTGCCAAGGTAGGTGCTGCCCACAGCAGCCAGCCCCAGAGCAGCAGGATCAGCAGCGCATCAGCTGGAGGCAAGGACAGGTATGGCAGCGGGTCAGACGTGCCCAGGCACAGGCAGCCAGCGGTCATCTCCAGAAACACTGATCCAACGCACAGTCCCACCACAACTCCCCTGCTCCAGGAGCAGCTGGCTGCATCCATGCGGCACAGCATAGCTCAGTACGGTGTGGAATGCATGGCACAACGCAGCACGGCATTGAATGTTGCACAGCGCAGCGTGCATGGCACGATGCAGCACAGCATGGCACGGCACAGCTCAGCGCAGACCATCACAGCACATGCAATAACCAGCTTGGCGGTGGGCGCAGCCTGGCAGCGCAGCCAGGGCTGCTGCGTGCAGTAAGAAGGGTAAACGAGATGGCAAAGGCCCACCTAAGCAGTGGCTGCAAGTGGGTTGTGGCGCTGCAGATCTGGGTGCGTACTGATGTGGGACAGCAAAGCGATGCCAAGCTGTGCCGACGTGTGCTGGGCAGAGCTGCACCATGCAGAATGGTGTGGGCTGCTCTGGGCTCAGTCCTAGCATGTGTGCAACGTGCTGGCAGGGGAGGGCAACCGGCTTTAATTAAAGCAGCAATAAGGCTGTGATGGAGCACCAAGGCAGAGGATGGCAGCCGTGGAGGTTCTGTGCCCTTGCTGCCACTGCCTAAACAAGATTGAAATCTGCAGGGAAATTTTGTTCCCTTGCACTGGCAGAAATTAGGGCTAAATTCAATTGTGTTCTGCACAGTGGGATTTAAGTGATCCTGCTCACAGGACTGTTGGTGCTGCGCCCACTGCTCCCACCACCTGTGGCTGCAACCCGCTGGTGGAGCACATCGTCATGGCAACCGATGATTTCTATTATGGTACATCTGCGTTCACCTTCTGGGCCCAGCTTGGCCTTGGAAATTTCCAGTTAAAATACTTACCTGTGAAACTGCACTGACCATCAGCAAGGGGCGACGGCACAGGGAGCCCTGTGGCACAGGCAGCCAGGGCCAGCTGCAGGTGAGTGCCCAGGGCATTGCTGTGCGGCCGAGCTCAAGGCAGTGCTGCCACCCAGCCACCCACTTGGCCACCCCCGGGCACCTGGGCTGCTGCAGTGCGGCCCCAGGCAGGGAGGGCAGACCAGCCACGTGCTGCCCAGAGATGTTGAGCCATGGCAGGGCAGCTCCGTCCACTCCCCCCACGCTGGCCTGAAGTGCAAGGCTCACCCAGCGGCCCCCCCAGCTCAGGCACCGCAGACCCCATTTCGCCAGCCAGCGAGCCCATCTGCATCAGCATTTTGCCTCTGTGGACTGGT
>NW_009612984.1:11135-11524 GCF_000690535.1 Cariama cristata | reverse complement strand
GCCAAGACTGGACACCGATTCCTCCTGCCAGCACCAGTCCATCCCCTGTGCACTGGCTGATCATTTTCCCAAAAGCCCTGGGTGAAAGTTTCCTGCAGGGCTGTATGGCAGGATTTCCCTTTGCAAAAGCTGCTTGCCCTCTCCCCAGCAGATTGGTGTTGCACATGCGCCTGCTGATTTGGGTTTCTGTTGACTCCCCCAGCAGCAGCCAGGCTCATCTCCGCCCTCAGAGCCTCTCCTCGCCCATGGGTGCTGCGCTTGCCCCAGGAAGCTGCCGGGACGTACTCAGCCTCCCCTGGGGCCCGTGGCCTGCAGCCCTGCCGGAATGCGCCCTGAGGTGGGTCCCACCAGCTGTGCCCCATGTGTGCAGAGCACAGGGGCCGTGCGGC
>NW_009612984.1:10652-11011 GCF_000690535.1 Cariama cristata | reverse complement strand
CCCCAGCCCCGATTTATTCACATTTACTATAGCGCGCACACACACGCGCAGGCAGAGGGTTGCGTTTGGGTTTGGTTTTTGTTCCGCTATTGATCTGGTGCTTTAAGAAGGGAAAAAAATCTCCTTGGCTGTCTAAACACTATTGATCTGTGCTGGGAAGCCGCATGGACAGGGAAGGGCGTGGAGAAAGTGAAATTTCATTTCCGACAACTTGTTCCTGTTATTTTTACCCTTTTGGAGAAGGAGAAACACAGAGCAGCAGCCTCAGTGAACGTGGTCAATAGCTCCTCTGAGAGCTCGGCACAGCTCAAGGGGGCAGCTCCGGGAGCCGCAGGCCCGCACAGGATCAGGCAAGGCGG
>NW_009612984.1:10238-10496 GCF_000690535.1 Cariama cristata | reverse complement strand
GGTGCAAGGGCAGTGTGAGGCTGGTGAGGCCCAGCCGTGGCACAAGGATGCCACAAGGCTCACCGTGTACGCAGCGGGGCGCGACAGGGCTGGACGGAGGCACCAGCACCGTGAGTCCACCGGCCTTGGCCATGTGCCCCCCACAGCCATCCCATCACAGGCTAGGCACCACGCCTGCCCAACAGCCCTGCCTGTGCTAGATCTGGCGACCAGCCCAGGACATCCTCAAGCAGGGCAGGGGATGTCCTGCCAGCCACA
>NW_009612984.1:0-10201 GCF_000690535.1 Cariama cristata | reverse complement strand
GCCCAGAGACAGGGCAGGCACGGCTGGCATGCCCCAGTCCACCCAGCTGAGCAAAGCTGGAAGACTGCAGCCCCCAATGGCCCCTCTAACACCCTGGGCTCCATCCCAGGGCTGGTGGCACTGCTGCAGCCCACAGCCTCGCTAGCGAGCTGGGCTCCCTCGCCTTCTCATGTGCCCATGCCCTGTTACAGGTGAGGGACTACAGGGATGCCTTTCCAGGGCTGCTGGGCATCCGGCAGACACTGCCGCAACAGGGAGGGCACTGTTGGGGCTGCACAGGGATGAGAGAGCCAGAAGCCAGCAGCCATCCTGCCACATCCCTCTGCCACAAGCTCTCCCCAACAGACCATTGTCCACAAGCTGTCCCAAACTAGCTGCTTCTCCAGCCCCAGCCTCTCCACAGCAGGGGCACAGAGCGATCCAGGGGTCCCAGACCCTGCTGGGTACCTACTGGCCAGGAGCAGCGCCAGGGCCTGCGGCACAGCCTGACTCGGCCGCAGGAACAGCTGGGAGCCACCCAGGCCCGGGAGCAGCGAATTCTCGAGCAGCTTAGCAGAGCCAAGGAGATCATCCAAGACCTGCACCAAGAAGTGGCCTCCAACAGAAAGCACCTGGCAGAGCTGCTGCAACAGGTGAGGACAGGGACAGGACAACCCCCCGATGTAGCCAGCCACCATGCAGCCCTCAGTGCCAGACCCCTTTCCTGCTTCTAGGCAGCAGTAGCCTCTGAGGGGATCCCCAGCCTGCCCACAGCGTGGCCAGCCACCCTCCCTGCCCCATAACTTTGCATGCAGGCACGGAACATGGCCAGCCTGCAGGCAGAGCTGGCCCAAACGCAGCAAGAGAAAGCCAAGCAGGAGGAGGAGATTGCAGCCTACTGGGAACAGAGGCAGCAGCTCCACTGGGAGCTGAGGAAGCTGCAGAGGTCCCAGGAGCAGACCAAACAAGAGGCAAGCATGTCCCAAGCCTTCCCACAGAGCACCGGGAGTGTGTGCTCAGCTTGTGTCTCTCTCACTGCTGCTCTGTGCCACTGGCATAGAGGCTGCAGGAGCTGAGCAGCCGAGCCCAACACTGGCAGCAGCTACACCACGACAGCGAGCGAGCTCTGGCTATGCGAGGAGCTGGTTGTTTGCAAGGTGGAGCTGGCTTTCCTCAAGCAAGAGCTCAGCAAGGCCATGGAGCAGGTGCAGGATAGAAACAGGCAGCACCACAGCCCAGCAGGCTGGGCCTATAGCACCAGGGAACAACAGATCGTGGCCCACAGGCAGAGGAGGGGTGGAGAGGACAGGAAAGGGGACAGCATACTGTAGATCCCAGGCCACCAAGGAAGGAGGCTGTGGGTCTGGCAGCAGCAGGGCTGAACATCTTGTTCTCCTTAACCTAGCCCACTTTGCTCCGTTGCTAGAAAGAAGCCCTTCAGCACGGAACTACCATGTTATGACAGAAGTTCACAGCCAGTAGTGCCAAGCTTCTCCAGAGCAGCTCTCCCAAGGGCCTGGCATCTTCAGACCCTCTGCTCAGCCCCAAAGGCTGCTACCCCAGCACAGCCTGGTTTTCTCCAACTGCCTTCAATCCTGGGCTCATAGAGGCTGGGAAGAGCAGTCACATGCTGGTTCACACATAGCATGTGGGGGGCGGTTGTCATTCTTTCCAGGTGAAAACCCTGCGCTCTTCCTGCGCTCTGGCATGCTCTGACAGCAGCAAGCCAGGGAAGGAGACAGAGCTGGTGCTCGTCAACATCAGCCAGTGTGTGAAGGAGCAGACGTGAGTGAGAAGTCTTACCGGAGCAGAGCGGGGCAGGAGGCTGCCTTCTCCTCACACCAGCTCACTCAGCTCACGCCTTGTTTTTAGGCAGTCAAATGAGAAACTAGGGCACAAGATCAAACAGCAAATCAAGCAGACCACAGAGCTGACAGGCAAAAAGGAGTAAGTGGTGAACACGGGGAGTGGGGCTGAGCTCTTCCCGCACAGCAGTTCATGCTGCCAGCACGGGTGGAGGGGACAGATGGACAATTGCTGGAGTATCCAAGCTCCTGCAAGGCCAGCAGACCAGGATTGTCTCTGCACCACTGCATCACCTCATCTCCCCTGCCTTTCCTCCAGACATCTTCAAGACACACTGGGCAGGATGCAGGAGGTAAACATGTACTTCACAGTCAGAACACACAAGCAGCACCACACGTGTGAGCAGCTGAAGGTGAGCACAATCCTTGGCACAGCCCAGCCTGAAACAGGGCTGGGCCTATGGTCTTCTGTGTACAGAGACAGCTGGGTGCCAGCTGCCTGCCCAGGGCACGGCTTGTGGGAGAACTGCCTTTGCACTAGTATGGGCCAGGGACAGGTTGTCTTTGCCCTATAGGTCAGTGCAATTCTGTGCCTTATCCCAGGCTCTACGGAGCAACAACTTGACAGCACCAGGGCTGCCTCCACCCAACACTCATCTCCAAGACAAGAAGCAGTGCAAAACAAAACAAAGATTAGACTGACAACCTTTAAACAAATAAAATTATTTCTGTTCTGTAGCAAAATTAGTGCCAAGCACCAAAGCCTTCTGGGCCACAAGCTGTTGAGCACCTCACAGAGTACAGTGATCAGAGGAGCGGGGCACCCCTAAGACTCAGCTGCTCCTGGAAGTCTTTAAGCCTCAAAGCAACAGGCACTGCCTTCTTAGAGGCCAAAGCGGGCTGGGGTGCGTCGTGGCGTCAGGGGCTCCCCCTGCTCCTTCCGCCCAGGGGTGTAGATTTTAGTAGATCTGCCAGGAGAGGACAAGGGTGATTAGCGGAATATGCAAACTTTCCCTGCACCAGAACACCCATGGGGAAACTGGGATTCTCCACTCAGCTCACTACTCCTGCTCTTACGCAGGCAACCCATGGCCAGGCAGGGCCAGCAGCTACCTTGCACTGCCCAGTGGGTTACGGCGCTCCTGCTCCTCCCGGCGGGCACGCAGCTGCTCCTCAGCCAGAGCCATCTCTTCCTCCATAGCAGACACCTCCTCTTTGGCACGGCGGCGGTTCTCCTGGAGCAAGGCAGCAGCAGGTCAGGGACATGCAGAGGGCTGGCCAGCAACAGACTCTCTGCAGGCCAACAGGCCTGCACCCTCCATGTCAAAACACACACATACACTGCACTAGAACAGCATGCAGTGGGCCTGCTGTCTGCCAGCTCATCCTGGACAGGAGACTCACCTGGCGTGACTTGCCAGCATGTTTAATACTGTAGAACATGGGGCCCAGCTCTGCCAGCCACTCTCCATCCACAGCAGTGACGCACTGCATATATTCCTGCAGGGACAGAAGGAAAGACCAGGGTAGCAGGATGGCACTGCCAGGGCCTGGGCACCATTTCCACAGCCATGGCAGCTCCCTCCCTCCCCCACTTGCTGATGGCACTTCTCAGGCTGATACTACACCCCTTCTAGACAATTCCTCCTGGCCTCAGAAGCTGCTATGGGCTGGGCTTGGTGAGACTGCAAAGAGGTTCAAACATGTCCCACATAGGCCAGGAAAAAATATTGGGAAAGGGACAAACGGGACTCTGCAGATGACACAGACATGCCTAATTGCTATAGATGAGAAAGGCTGAGAACTGCCCTTCTGATAGATCCTAGTATAAGAGCAAAGCCCTCCCATCTCCCTCAGAGCACTCCTCACCCTTCTTTCTAGCCCTCAGCTCAAGCTCACCTTGGTGGTCATGACCAACTCATGATACACAATGTAGTCTGGTGTGTAGCCCATGCCAAACAGGGAGCTTGTGGGGTGCAGGTGGCAGGGCATGCCTGTGCGGATGTTCACATACTCCCCAATGCCCTGCAAAAAGAAGTGTGGTTAGCGCACCTGTTCCCAGATGGGGCCTCTCAGCCCCCAGACTAGCACAGATGCCTCTCACCTTCAGCTTTGCAGCTTGATGAAAATACGCAGCACAGATGCACTTCCTGACAACATCCCAGTCAGTACCACAGGATGCTAGGCTCATCCGCTGCTGCACCATAATGTCCTTGAGCTGGGCACGCACCTCCCGCACCTGCAAAGATGTGTGGCAGTAGGATCTCTCTCCTGCATCAGGCTCCCTCCCCTACCCTCATTGCCACATCCTCACCTTCCGCATGGCCTTGGCATGGATGAAGTGCTGGTTGCACCACAGCGTAGAATAGCTGTTGTTCTTCCACTGCAGGTAAACATTCAGGTAAGTCAAGTGATCACTCTCTGGAACAGCAAATTTCTCCCGCACTTGGTCACTCTCCTCCTCTCGGCCCTGAAGGGTGAGCAAAGAACACAGGTTAGTCAAAGGGCAGGGGAAGGCCTCAAACCGCTGAAAGAGCAAACAGGTACCTTAGGCCGATAAAAGATGGCAGGCACAGACAACATGGAGACAATGAGCAAGATCTCAGAGCTGCAACCCATGTCACATGAGACAATAAGCATTTTGGAGAGTGCAGGATCCAGTGGGAACTCCACCATGAGACGTCCTGTTGAGGTCAGACCACCTGTAGGAACAGCACAGGGATCAGCAGCTGGGCAGGCCCCAGTCCCATGGGCTGACAGCTTGCCCCAGCAGCCAGTACCTGTGTTATCCAGGGCCCCCAGGATCCACAGCTGGTACATGGAGTTCAGCATGTTGTCCTCGGGGGGAGGATCCATGAAGTGGAACTGCAGCAGGTCCTGCACACCCAGGGACTTGAGCAAAAGCACTACATTGGCAAGGTTGGTGCGCTGGATCTCGGGTACTGTGGTTGTCAGCAGCTCGTTCTTGTAGGCACTCTGGGTGTAGAGCCTGGGGAACAGATCCCAAGAACATGCTCTTCACTGTCAGGCCACAGTGTTCCTTACTGACTCACCAGCCATTGCCCAACCCAGCCAGGCACGGCACGGGGCAGCAACTCTGCACTCAGCCAGGCAGGCCAGCAGGACCCCAGGGAGGAACCTCTACCCTGGCCAAAGCATGGCCTCCCCAGCACATGAGGGTGCTTGGGCTGCAGTACAGCGTACACCCCTCTCAAGCACAGTCCTTCCCTGGGCGCAGACCAGTCTCAAAGCAAAGCCTTGCAAAAGCTGCCTTTGGGTTGGCTGTTATTCTGACAGCATCAAGGGTGGAACAACCACAAGTGAGGATGGGCACGGGAAGAAACTGGAGCATATCCCTTTCTCCCTCTGCAGAGGCACTGGGTCCAAAAGAGAAGGCCTCAAGGTCTGCCTACTGCCCTCATTGCCCCAGAAGTTCAAGACAATGAACAGAACAGTGAGGAAAAAAATTACACATAACCTGATGCCAAGCTGCAGATACAACAGAAACAGGAACACCGGTGACATGCTTACCTGAAGCAGTGGCCTGGGCCTGTTCGGCCAGCTCGGCCTGCCCTCTGATTGGCATTGGCTTGACTGATGGGGTAGATCTGCAGTGCATCCATGCCTATACGGGGGTTGAAAACCTGCAGGGCACAAGAAGGAAGAGACCAAAGTAAGCAGAAGACTGGGACACTACCACAGAACTCCCTCAACCCAACCCCAGAGATCACAGACATAAACAGTACAGGAAGTCTTGGATTACCTTCAACTTGCAGTAGCCAGAGTCAATCACAAACATGATGCCATCCACTGTCAGCGAGGTCTCTGCAATGTTAGTGGCAACAATGCACTTCCTGACCCCATCCGGAGCCTGCAAGCATACTACACATCAGTCAAATCCCTGGGCAAGGGCCTCTGCACCACTGAGGGAGAGTGCAGAGCAGCAATACAGAACCCAGAAGGACAGGGGTGACTCTTGGGAAGTTGAGGGGGGCACATGCTTTCTCTTGCCCTCTACATGCAATACAAAAGGCATGTCTGCACATTTCATTCATGCTCAATAGTCTTCCCTGCACTAGTTTTCCCTGTCCCCACTCCTATCACACAGCACACAACAGCACCTTCTGGAAGATCTTGGCCTGCAAGTCTGATGGTAGCTGAGAATAGATAGGCAGTACAGCAAGAGCAGGTGCCTTTTCCAGCTCCTCAAGGTGCTCCACAATCTGCTCCGAAGTCACCTAGACACCAAGAGGGATGTAAACATCAGATTAAAACAACAAGGAGGTAGGACAGTGCCTGCCCTTCCACCTCACCTCTATGTCCTCCTGGCCAGGCATGAAGACGAGGATGTCTCCAGGAGCACCAGACAAATGGACCTGCAAGGCTTGTTTCACTGCAGCCTCCACATAATCCTCTTGTGGGGTCTGAAAGGCACAGCCCAGGTTATAGATGCCAATAATCTCACCTGCCCCGTTCTGTGTGCAAGACTGCATCATTAGCACGGCTACTCCTGTCTGTTTTCCTCAGATGTGATCGTCAGAGGGTGGTCCTCCCCCCCCCCCCCCCCGAGTACAGTACATCCTAGTCACAACCCTCTCCTGTCACAACAGAACTTCCCACTGCAACATTGACCATACCTTGCTGAAAAGAATATCAACAGGGAAAGTGCGCCCAGGAATGTGGAAAATAGGAACATTTCCAAAGAAGGAGGCAAATTTATCTGCATCCATGGTGGCTGACGTGACAACAAGCTTCAGATCCGAGCGTCGGGCCACCACCTAGGAAGCAGATGAACAATAAGGAAGGGGCATTTGTGCATGGCTGCAGGCTGCTTCCATTATTACTGAGACAACAGCACAAGATAGAGCTTCTGCTGTACTCTAGGGGCACTGGCCACAAATGCCAGGGAACACAGATGCTATATGATCTATGCATTTAAAAGATCCACAGACCTTGGTCCAGGAAGACTTAAGCCAGCAAAGGTCTCTGTACCTACAGTTTCTGACAGTTAGCCAGCAAGCCTCTGGCAGCACTTAGGCACTAGCAGAGATTTAACCCCCCAGAACCAGTGACCAGGATGTTGGAGCAGCAAGTGCAGACAGAGACGTGGCAGCTCTGCTTCCCTCTCCCAGACATAGTAGAGAAGGGCTGTCCCTGTCAATACTCCACTTTAAGATCAGCTCACGTGTCCTGTGCTGCTGTCCTCTAATCCAGGCTCACACACACCTCCCGAAGCAGGCCAAAGAGCACATCAGTATTCAGTGAGCGTTCATGTGCTTCATCCATGATGATAGCGCTGTAGTTGTCCAGGTCAGCCTCTCGCAGTGACTCACGAAGAAGGATCCCATCTGTCATGTATTTGATCACTGTGTTCTCGGATGTGCAGTCCTCAAAGCGGATGGCATAGCCCACCTGGGAGAGCAGAGATACCAGCAAGTTTTCCAACAGCCCCATGCACTCACTGTCATCAGGCTGCACCCCTGCACTCACTGCCAGACTCACCTCCTCCCCCAGACGCACTCCCATCTCTTCACTGACCCGCTTGGCAACTGACATGGCTGCCACTCTGCGGGGCTGGGTGCAGCCAATCATGCCATAATCTGTGTAGCCATCCTCATGGAGGTACTGTGTCAGCTGAGTCGTCTTCCCACTCCCCGTCTCCCCCACCACAATCACAATGCTGTTATCTCTGAAGAAAGGGAAAAAGTATTTCTTCACACACCACAAAGAAGGGCTTTTGCAGTCACAGCCCTGGCTGGCCACCCAAGCATCATCCTGCTGGGGCAGGAGGGCTGCCACCAACCACACAAAGCAATGGGCTTTGTTTCCTGAGGGTACAGCTTCCAAACGAGCCATGTATCTAGGAGAATTTCTCACTTTGGTTCCTGAGATGTAGGCCAATGCCCTGGGGATGCCTATGACCAGCTCCCTAGCAGCCATACCGGAGGATGGAGAGCAGCTCCTGCTGCACAGCAAAGATGGGCAGATATTGTCTCTGCTCCAGGATTGATTTCTTCTTGGCGAACTCACTGCTGGCTTCACTTTTTTCTTTCATATGTTCAGCAAACTTCTGCTCAGTCCTAAGGAAACACCAGAAGTCCTGAAACTGCCTCTCCACACACTTTGCTAAGCCTACAGCCCCTGTTACCGGCTGAGCAGGTGTAATTCAAAGCAAGCTCATACCTGTAATCCACTTTGCCATCTTCTGTCACCATCTCGTCCTTCTCCTCCTCTTTCTTAATCCCCATAATGTCTCCGAGTTTTGTGCCTGCCAGCTCCCAGTGCTTATGCTGAGCCTGGAAGGACAGAGAACACCATAACTTCGCCTCAGCAAGCACTGACAAATCATTCTTCTTCAATCCTACTCATAAGAAAACATATTAGCCGTACAATTCCCCAATGCTACAATGCAGAATGCACACGCCATTCCTGCATCAAGTCCCCCTCTTCCAAGTGAACCGGAGCAGAGCTTTTAGACACCGGATACAGAGACTTCAGGTACAGGATGACCAACCAACTCCAAAGAAAATGGTTCCAGCTGCTGACCCTTCCATTAAATTTAAACTTAAACATACACAAATCTGAACCAGAGATAATCTTCCTGCTCTTCGTAGGTACTCACAGGCCTCTCTCCCACCTTCCTGTTTGCTCTCGCCTCTGATATGTTTAGCTTCCAGCTCCATTGCACTCATAGTTTATGTAGCTCAAATCCAGCTCAGTTTCAATTTACAAGGAACACATCTGTGCTTTCCCCACAGCTATTACATAAGCTTTAGAGAAAATCCCTAGAAAACACCCCCAAAAAATAGTATGCTACCTTACCGCATCCTCCTCCTTACAAGTCTTTTGCTGAAACATGACAAGATATATCCTGCCACCATAATGAGTGCTGACTGTCCCTAAACTACCTTGCATTCTTCCACCTGCTCTCTTCTCCCATGATCCAAACATCCTTTGGATCAGACTCCTCTGCACAAGTGCACAGTGATTCATGTCCCAGGCAGTGCCTGAGGAAATCACATCACAGCAGCTGCTTATGAGACAATGCAATGAACTGTGCTCCCAAGATACTTCAGGTCATAAAAACATGAGCTCCTTATCATCATTACCACCAAAGCCTGTATTCTGCAAAGTCCAAACAAAGGCTGTGAGGCACTACATAACACAAGTGCAGCAGGATAGTAAGCCAAAAGGTCACAGCATACCCTCTTACGCTCCTTTTGCTCCCTGTGCTTGCGCACCAATTGGCTGCCTTTCCGGGCTATGATGGCCAAATCTGAGGTGGCATCCTTGACAGGGATGACTGGCTCTGGCTAGACGAAAGAGATATTGCTTCAGTACAGAGAGCTCACACTTGCGGGGCTCCCTGCCATCAGTGCCTTCAGCGCCTTCAGCCACAGTCTCTACCTGCTTGGTGAAGACAATCCTTCCATCTAGGAAAGGGGGCACCAGGTTGTGCACCAACAGATGCACTTTAGCAGAGTTATCCTCCTCAAAATCTTCATCCACTTCAATCCGATGAACCACACCACTGGTCAGCATACGATTTGTCTCCCAGCGCTCGTTATCCTGCAGGAGACAACATATCAGAAAATACACAGAAGCCCCACAGAAAGCCCAAGAGATCACACCAGAACATTGAGCTCAAGCCTGGGCCCCACACTGACAATAGGATGAAACTGATGGTTCCAGCATAGGGAGCCTGAAAGTACGCACTAGAGAAAAAACAATAACCGGAAGCAGCAGGGTACAGGAAACACAGACTGGCTATAAGAAGCACATGGTCAACAGGACTGTCTCCAAGGAAATGCAGGACAGACATTGTCCACAAGGCCCCTGCCATACTCAGAATATGCTGGGAAGCCTGAATATAATCCTGCTCACGTGCTGAGGGCAGCAGCCCCCAGCGTCCACTGGACCAACAGTCGACAACCCTAGTAACGTAACTAATACCCGAGAACCGCAGGAACATAGCCCTCTGCGTTCCTGCTGCCCCGGACACTGTGATCCACCGCACTCACTCTGACTGCGAATTCTGCCCCAACCAGGAGATGCAGGGCTGCGCTTTCCAGAGGAACTTAACAATAGTCTCCCTGTGAGCCCTTGTTCAGTCTCAACCAGGGCACAGACTGTCCTTCTCTGCCTGGGAGCAAGGGCTCAGCCTGCGCTTCCAGCAAGCGGATCTCTCAAGGGGCAGCAAAACCGACACGTTCAGAGCAGATGACTCCACATCTCGCCCCTACCTCATTGATCTGCCGCCGCTGTGCTGAGATGCGCTTCTGCCTCTGCTTGTGCAAGTGCTGCTCCCGCTTCTTCACGTACTCCTCAGAAGAGTAGGCCAAGGGGTTGTGAAACTCGTCGTAGCCCTCATCCATCATGTACCAGTCCCGGTCAGCTTGCTGGGAGGGGAGAGGTGC